>NC_089840.1:137916053-138126053 GCF_035609145.1 Eleutherodactylus coqui | reverse complement strand
GACGGGCTTCGCAGCGGAATATTCCGCGGCGGAGCCCGTCACGCTCGTGTGCAGCCGGCCTAAAGAAATGAAATGCTAGCGGGGAGCAGATTTATCTTACGTTGGATGTGAATGGAACCTGATGGATCTCATTGACTATAGTCAGGTCCATTAGGCTTACAGCATGCTGCTCTGCATTTTCTGGACAAAATAGTGTAGCAAGCTGCGTTATTTAATCCAACATTTTGTGCCAAATCTGCATCGGACGCTCTGAGCCTTAGGCCGGTCTCACACACATATATTATCATTGCGTGTTGCTTGGCAATTTTGCCGTGCACAGCATGTGATGCCAATAGCCCATTGATTTGTATGAGAGTGTACTGGGCCACTCTCATCTGCCATTATTTTAGTGCGAGTATTACACGGCATGTTCTATCCATCATTCACGCCAAGATGGGGATTGGAGGCACGCAGCATCCATCATTCACGCCAAGATGGGGATTGGAGGCACGCAGCAAGTATGCATATCATTGCATGCTTGCTGTGGGCTCGCACACGTGTCTCTCGCACAATACTTGAGTGACTTGAGGGACGGAATTCGAGAGGGAAAGGTGTGGGGGGTAATATATGAGATGATATTTGTATAACAAGTTTTCTGTTTTAGTACGGTGTGAGCTGCAGTAACTTAGACTCAATGTTGACCGTGACTTTTGTAATCGGTGGTACTGACTACAATTTATCACCTGAACAGTATACCCTTCAGGTAAGTTCATCATAACAATAAACTCATTGGCTTTGTCTTTTTGAATGTAAATCATAATGGTACCGTGTTAACTAGAAAAATATATGTGATGTTAAATACTTGTCAGGAAAGAAAAAATTATTATATCATTGAAACCTTTATTGGCTAACAGGAAAACGCTCCTAAGGAAAACCCTGACTACTTGTACTTAGACCTCGCTCTTCCCAGTCGCATTTAGAAAATCCTTTGGCCTGGGGGTATACCATCCAATACCATATTTGAATCATTTGAGAGCTCTTTCATGGGGTTTTCAAGGCAAAGTTTTTACAGGGCATGTCGCCAGGTCTTTTCCTAAGGCCTCATGTCCACGGGCGGATCTGATTTGCAGAATCCAAAAAAAAAACCTGCTCAGGATCCTGGACAAGTAAAGAAAATGTCCATGCCTGCATGGAGGGTTGGATCCCACTGTGGGCTCCCACAGGCGAAGTCCAACCCATCCATGGACATGAGGTCTAAAGGCCCATTTAGACACAACGATATCACTCAAAATTTGCTTAAAAGCCGTCTTTTGAGCAATAATCGTTGTGCCTAATTGTGCCCATCTTTCACTGTTTGGCCGAACGACAGTTTTCAGTTCTGTTCGAAAACCCTCATTCAGCAGAACAGCTGATAAGCAGGACAACACACAGAGAGCTGATTACAGCTGATAACATTGTTACAGCTGTTCTTAGTTCTTAGCCACAGAGGCAGAACAGCTGATAAGTAGGATGGCATACTGTGTCTGCTGCCCATTGTGCTGAATTCTCCACGGGGAGCCTGTAGCTGAACAATGGAGCTAATTACAGAGCTCAGACCTCCTGATGAGTTCTGGAACAGCCCCCAGAAGCTCTTTTGCATGCAAATGAAGCTAATAAAGTACTAATAGCAATTAGTGCCTATTAGTACTTTATGCAAAACGATCGCTGATCTTTCAATGTTTTGAAAGATATCTGTGTGTGTATATGGGCCTTAACCCTCCCCATTTATCTGGGCATGAGACTGGTATATAGGCATGACTCCTACATGGCTGGGTTAAATTATATAGTATTTGCAACTTAAAACCTAGACTTATTGACTGACTTCACACTACCTTCAGACTGATCTCATATATCTGAACTCCTAAGGCCTCCTGAATCAGATAAACTTCTGGCACTGTCTTATCAGGTAGTTAAAATGCAACTACACAATCCTTAATGCCGGAGTCATCTGCCAGTAGGAAGGAATTCAGGAGGCCCCAATACACATTAGATGGTCAGCAGGTTCAGCCAATATACATTTAATATGTATAGCTGTCCTAAGTTTTCTATTTGGTTTTATTGCTTTGGCTTATCTAATTGATGTATCGCAAATCGCAATGTTTTATCTTTTAAACCTTGTTTTTCTCTCAGCCATTAATTTGCTAAATTGCCTGAAAAGACAATTTTCCTGGTTAGACAATAAATGTATCAATTCTATAATTCTTTTTGGGTTTTTTTCGACAGAAAAGTGTTTAACAACACATGAATATAAATCCTTAAAGGGATATTCTGGCAAGGGGACTTTGGGTGCACTGGATGGGTGAAAACTGATCGATTGGTGGAGGTCTAACTGCTAGGACCCAAACTGATCCAGAGAATGGGGGACCCGTGTCTCCCCTATTTCATAGTTCAACATGCATTATCCCATTTCTATAGTGTAGTGGGGTATGGAACAAAACAGGAGGAGGATTCAAGATACGTACGCTGCCATGGATGATACACTTTTTAAGAAACATGCTCATTAAACTACAGTCAGCCTTTAGTGTGGCAATGGGGACCTCCTGACTTAGGAGTCCCATTATGACCCCCTACAGATATGCATCTAATGGCACCTATAGACTTCAATAGGCTCCAGTGTACCTCTGTTTGCCTCTGATTTCATATGGAAGTAATGGAAAGCTTTTCTCTGTTAGATTCTGTATGAATCTGACAGGAGAGAAGCTCTTGGCGTGTTTCATTAGATGTTTATTACCTATAAAGCCCATCATACAAAGTATCATACAATGGCACACTGAGCGTCCAGGACTCTGTGCAGCATCGGCCATGATCATAGTGCATGCACTGAGTTGTATAACTTCATAGAATGCTTAAGATCCTGATATATTATTGCCATGTACTCAATGTTTTACACATCCATACTTTGTGCTGAGCAGTGTATTTTACTGGAATCCTTGACTACTACAGTAAATATTCACTTGTAGCCTAACCCAGCTAGATAGAGATCTGGGTTTTATCAACATGCTGATAAAATTCACACCTAAAAGGTTGGGTTGTTAGGTAAGTACCTTATCTTACTATGCTTTGTAGGCAATCCTTGATTGCAATGTATCAACATTTAACCCAAGTAGTGCAATTTGCTTTACTGAATGTCCAGGTCCAGCAGGACAACAATGGGCAGGGACATTCCTGACCAAGCTGACATATTACTTGTTTACCAACTTCCAGTTCTTGCTTTACATAAAACTTTATATTTGTTTCCTGTGTATTTATTCTCATTTTTCCATTTAATTACCATGGTAAAATTATTGTACATGATAATCCATGGTCATAGATACATCTGCCTATATTCACTCAGCTGTCTTCATAGTGTCAGCACAGCAGAGGATCCACTGTGCCTCAAAACCGATTTGGCCTCAGGGGACTGCATCTGGGTACCCCAGTTTCACCCTTCAATCCTACCAAGCAGGATATGGTCTTTGCTGCAGAAAATCCTAGTCCATTACCCCAGAAACAGTCTTGACTAAGAGGCAGCTGACACAACTTGATTAAGTTTACCAAAACGCGGTACCAGAGGGTGTAGCCAGAGACATGTTGAGGTCAGGACAGGTGAAATACTTTTGAAATGATGAAACAGGCCAAGGGTCAGGGTAAGCAGCTGACAAAGTAAATGTGGGCAATAAACAAGCCAAGGTGAGAAGAGGAGAAGTTTGGAAAGCTGAATGGAATAGATAAGGATCAAAACCAGGGGAGCAGATAGAACATGGTAACACCTTTGTAAATTTGGAAATCTCATCTAACCATATTTTATTCACAATAAAGCATTGAACATATGTTTTTGTGATTTGCATGGTGAACCGTGATCACAGACAATGATTTCTGGAAGTATTCCTGAGCCCATGCAGTGATTTGCATTACAGAATCATACTTGGTTTTAATGCAGTGCCATCTGAGGGTCTATAGATCTCAAGCATCCAATATTGACCATGGACCCTGTCCCTTTTGCACATTAATTTCTCTGGATTCTCTGAGTCTTTTGATGATATTATGTACTGTAGTTGGTGGGATATTCAAAGTCTTCACAATCTTACATTGAAGAACATTTTTCTGAGATTTTTTCACAATTTTTATACAGTTTTTCACAGATCGGTGACCTCTGACCATCTGTGCTTCTGAGAGACTCTGTCTCTCTAACATGCTCTTTTTATAGTCATGTGACTTAGCAGAAAACTGACCCTCCAACTGTTTTTCCTTAGTACCACTTATTTTTCCAGTCTTTTGTTAACCCTGTCACAACTTTTGCGAGATGTGTTGCTGCCATCAATTTCTAGATTAGTTAATTTTTATAAATGAAATGGAAAAATGTCTCTTTCGCCTTCTGATATGTGTTCTATGCTCTGTTGTGAATAAAATATGGATAGATGAGATTTCCAAATAATTGCATCCTTTCTTTCTTTACATTTTACACAGAATCCCAACTTTTTTGGAAATTGGGGTTGTATTTGATTTGATTATTATTTAGCCTAATTATAAATGAAGAAAAGTTTAATTCATAACTTGTATAATAGAAAGTTAGTTCCAACATATTTTACTGCCAGTGCGAAAATCCCAAGAAGGAGCTCCAACCTAAATTTCATGGGAAGCATTTCAATTCAATCATGATACATAAGGGTCTTTTTCCATGGCCAGAGTTGTGCTTGTAACAAGTGCCAGTTGATGGTATAGAAAATCAATTGGTGATCATTGTTACTTTCATATTCACTTGGCAATTATCGGGAGGGGTTGGAATTAATGATTCTCTGTCCCCCTCATCTCCCAAACACTTTACATTGTCATCGACAGCACATGCCCTGTTTACACAGGCTGTGATCAAATGACAAATAAGGGTTTTCTTGATTCAAAAACCCTTTTAAAGGTAAAATGTTCTCAAAAACATACCCCTCATAAAACGAACTTCCATAAGAGGCTCTGGTGGCATAAAAATGGACTGCTTTTATTTGCACATGTCACATAGGGAAGAATGGATGGAAAGGCTTGCCGGTAATTTATATATAGTCTCTCCTTGTTTCCTAGGATGGAGAAAACTTCTGCAGCAGTGGCTTCCAAGGAATGGATATTGCTCCGCCCTCAGGACCTCTGTGGATTTTGGGAGACGTCTTTATTGGCCAATTTTATTCTGTGTTTGATCGGGGTTACAACAGAGTGGGACTTGCCCCAGTTATTCCATCTCAATCTTCAACATAAAGTATTATAGAACATTTTCAATGATTTTCTTCAGCTCCTTTAAATGCACCAAAGTATCAGCTATCCTGATGTAAAGATGATAGTGTAATCCCTCTACACATATGAAATTACCCATAAACAGAAAGGGAAATTTACTATGTCTGGCATCTCCTGCGCTGGACTTAGTAAGATTTCCCCCAGTGCACAGTGAGCTGAATACATGAAGGGGTGCATGCCTTTTCATGTATTCAACACATCACTGGCACCTCCATGCGCCTTCACAGAAATGTACACCTGTTCCCAACCACACATACATTTCTGGCATAATAATTACACCACAAACTGGCATAAATACATAAACCTGAGGGTCTGAGGTGCATGCCCCTCCCAACAAGCCCCACACACATTTTGAGAATGTTGAAAGGCTGGCACAGTAGGAAGAAAGGTTGCAAAGTTTTTGTGCAAGCATATTTGTGGTTTTTCTATAATAGAATTCTGGTGTAGATTAGTTAATAAATGACTTTCATAGAACATGTACTGTATAAATATAATGCAATGGTTTTAATGAATCAATATTCTTACAATCCTGCAA
Organism: Eleutherodactylus coqui; assembly: GCF_035609145.1. NCBI lineage: Eukaryota > Metazoa > Chordata > Amphibia > Anura > Eleutherodactylidae > Eleutherodactylus > Eleutherodactylus coqui. The sequence goes on along the minus strand of NC_089840.1, from coordinate 138,120,244 downwards.
TAAAGGTTTCCGGAGTTATAATGTACAATATAAAAGCATTTCTAAACCATAAATAGTACACTGTTGGTAATTGTTGCTGATTGCTTGTAATTGTATGATTTGCACCTTTTAACAAAAAGGAGATTTATGAAAAAATGAAAGCTGCTCTGTGATTGGTTGCTGTGGGCAGCAAAGACCAGCTATCTTTTAGACAATTTCATAAATGTGCCCCGTATGTTCTTCTGATTCGGAGCTCCAAATCCACCACAGAAACATGGAATGAAATTATAAAATTCTGGAACCACTGGAGGTTACTGATAGAGGTCGTGCCAAAATGTGCAATTGGGAATGTCATAGGTTGGGATCCTCTACTTGTGACCCGCCTCTATGTACCACAACAAGAGAGCCGCTCAGTAATAGTAATGGCTGTATTGTAATCCTATATTTCCGCTGCAGCTTCCCCTAGCAAAATCAGCTGATTACAGAGGGTGCCAAAAGCCGGAATTGAGTCCAACAGCTGATCACCCCCATTCTCAAAAGGTTTGTGCATAATGGCACAACCCCTTTAGCACAACCTCATTATATTTAAGTCTAGAATAAAGTAATTTCCTAAACCAGTAATAAGGTATTGCTTTGAATGTGACGCATATTACTTTCATATTTTTTACTCCTGTTCCTAAAGCCATCCCAAAATGACACTTACACCAAGGAGAGATAGTATTTACCTGTATTAAACAACATAGATGTTTTTTAGATATTTAAGGTCAAAGTTTACATAATGTGACTTTGAAATGAAGAACATATTTTATTATCAAACATTTTTTTAGGAAAATATACTCCATTAGTTTCATGTGCTCCATGAGCCCAAGATGAAAGTTCTGCTGTAATTAGAAGCAAAGTTATGATTAGAGATGAGCGAACGTACTCGTCCGAGCTTGATACTCGTTCGAGTATTAGCGTGTTCGAGATGCTCGTTACTCGTAAGGAGTACCACGCAATGTTCGGGTTACTTTCACTTTCATCTCTGAGACGTTAGCGCGCTTTTCTGGCCAATTGAAAGACAGGGAAGGCATTACAACTTCCCCCTGCGATGTTCAAGCCCTATACCACCCCCCTGCAGTGAGTGGCTGGCGAGATCAGGTGTCACCCGAGTATAAAAATCGGCCCCACCCGCGGCTCGCCACAGATGCGTTCTGACATAGAGGAGGGAAAGTGCTATCTTGTTGGAGCTGCTATAGGGAGAGCGTTAGGAGTATTTTAGGCTTCAAGAACCCCAACAGTCCTTCTTAGGGCCACATCTAACCGTGTGCAGTACTGTGGAGGCTGCTTTTTGCAGTATTGCACTTTTTTTTTTTTTGGTATATCGGCCGTGCAGAGCATTGCGCCCTGCAGTAATACTCCAGGGCCAGAAGCGCTTAGGCAGGGACAGAAGACATATTGATTGAATATAGGCCGTGGGCCTTTGCAAAAAAATTTGGGGAAAAAAATCTATTTGGGCTGCCTGTGAGTGTCCTCAGTGTTCTGGGTCTGTGCTGGGTGTAGTAGTTCTCCAAATTCATACGCAGCCAGCTAAGTGTTACAGCAGGCTTGCGCAAAATTATTTCCTGGCTCTGTCTGGGCTGTGAAATCACCGCTGTATTGCAGTGCACAGTGCAACACTCTGCAGTTCTGTGACATACTCCAGGGCCAGAAGTGCTTAGGCAGGGACAGAAGACATATTGATTGAATATAGGCAGTGGCCTTTGCAAAAAAATTTGGGGAAAAAAATCTATTTGGGCTGCCTGTGAGTGTCCTCAGTGTTCTGGGTCTGTGCTGGGTGTAGTAGTTCTCCAAATTCATACGCAGCCAGCTAAGTGTTACAGCAGGCTTGCGCAAAATTATTTCCTGGCGTTCCGTAAGCGAAGTCAGCCTCCAACCACAGGCCAATAAGCGGCACATTTAATTACAGCGTTCTGTTTCTGCACTACTGGTAATACACCATGCTGAGGGGTAGGGGTAGGCCTAGAGGACGTGGACGCGGGCGAGGACGCGGAGGCCCAAGTCAGGGTGTGGGCACAGGCCGAGCCAGTGCAGTGGCCAGGGGTAGAGGCAGGGCCAGACCGAATAATCCACCAACTGTTTTCCAAAGCGCCCCCTCGCGCCATGCCACCCTGCAGAGGTCAAGGTGCTCTACGGTGTGGCAGTTTTTCACAGAGACGCCTGACGACCGACGAACAGTGGTGTGCAACCTTTGTCGCGCCAAGATCAGCTGGGGAGGCACCACCACCAGCATGCGCAGGCATATGATGGCCAAGCACCCCACAAGGTGGGACGAAGGCCGTTCACCGCCTCCGGTTTGCACCACAGCCTCTCCCCCTGTGCCCCAACCTGCCACTGAGATCCAACCCCCCTCTGAGGACACAGGCACTACCGTCTCCTGGCCTGCACCCACACCCTCACCTCCGCTGTCCTCGGCCCCATCCAGCAATGTCTCTCAGCGCAGCGTCCAGATGTCGCTAGCACCACTGTTTGAGCGCGAGCGCAAGTACGCCGCCATGCACCCGCATGCTCAAGCGTTAAACGTGCACATTGCCAAATTGATCAGCCTGGAGATGCTGCCGTATAGGCTTGTGGAAACGGAGGCTTTCAAAAGCATGATGGCGGCGGCGGCCCCGCGCCACTCGGTTCCCAGTCGCCACTATTTTTCCCGATGTGCCGTCCCAGGCCTGCACGACCACGTCTCCCGCAACATTGTACGCGCCCTCACCAACGCGGTTACTGCCAAGGTCCATTTAACAACAGACACGTGGACAAGCACAGGTGGGCAGGGCCACTATATCTCCCTGATGGCACATTGGGTGAATTTAGTGCAGGCTGGGACAGAGTCAGAGCCTGGGACCGCTTACGTCCTACCCACCCCCCGAATTGCGTGCCCCAGCTCGGTGGTGGTATCTTCAGCGGTGTATGCTTCCTCCACTAAACCACCCTCCTCCTCCTCCTCCTCCTACGCAACCTCTGTCTCGCAATCAAGATGTGTCAGCAGCAGCACGTCGCCAGCAGTTGGTGTCGCACGGCATGGCAGCACAGCGGTGGGCAAGCGTCAGCAGGCCGTGCTGAAACTACTCAGCTTAGGAGAGAAGAGTCAGACGGCCCACGAACTGCTGCAGGGTCTGACAGAGCAGACCGACCGCTGGCTTGCGCCGCTGAGCCTCCAACCGGGCATGGTCGTGTGTGACAACGGCCGTAATCTGGTGGCGGCTCTGCAGCTCGGCAGCCTCACGCACGTGCCATGCCTGGCCCATGTCTTTAATTTGGTGGTTCAGCGCTTTCTGAAAATATACCCACACTTGTCATACCTGCTCGGAAAGGTGCGCCGGGTCTGCGCATATTTCTGCAACTCCAAGACGGACGCTGCCACCCTAGAACCCTGCAACATCGGTTTCATCTGCCAGTGCACCGATTGCTGTGCAACGTGCCCACACAGTGGAACTCTACGCTCCACATGTTGGCCAGGCTCTATGAGCAGCGTAGAGCTATTGCGGAATACCAACTCCAACATGGGCGGCGTAGTGGGAGTCAGCCTCCTCAATTATTTTCAGAAGAGTGGGCCTGGTTGGCAGCCATCTGCCAGGTCCTTGGAAACTTTGAGGAGTCTACCCAGATGCTGAGCGGGGATGCTGCAATCATTAGCGTCACCATTCCTCTGCTATGCCTCTTGAGAAGTTCCCTGCAAAGCATAAAGGCAGACGCTTTGCAATCGGAAACGGAGGCGGGGGAAGACAGTATGTAGCTGGATAGTCAGAGCACCCTCATGTCTATATCTCAGCGCATTGAGGAGGAGGGGGAGGAGCATGAGGAGGAGGGGGAAGAGACAGCTTGGCCCACTGCTGAGGGTACAGATGCTGCTTGCCTGTCATCCTTTCAGCGTGTATGGCCTGAGGAGGAGGAGGAGGAGGAGGAGGAGGAGGATCCTGAAAGTGATCTTCCTAGTGAGGACAGCCATGTGTTGCGTACAGGTACCCTGGCACACATGGCTGACTTCATGTTAGGATGCCTTTCTCGTGACCCTCGCGTTACACGCATTCTGGTCACTACGGATTACTGGGTGTACACACTGCTCGACCCACGGTATAAGGAGAGCCTTTCCACTCTCATTCCCGAAGAGGAAAGGGGTTCGAGAATGATGCTATACCACAGGGCGCTGGTGGACAAACTGATGGTAAAATTCCCATCCGACAGCGCTAGTGGCCGAAGGCGCAGTTCCGCGTCCCAGGTAGCAGGGGAGGCGCAGAGATCAGGCAGCATGTACAGCGCAGGCAGGGGAACATTATCCAAGGCCTTTGCCAGCTTTATGGCTCCCCAGCAAGACTGTGTCACCGGTCCCCAGTCAAGGCTGAGTTGGCGGGAGCACTGTAAAAGGATGGTGAGGGAGTACGTAGCCGATCGCACGAATGTCCTCGGTGACGCCTCTGCCCCCTACAACTACTGGGTGTCGAAGATGGACACGTGGCCTGAACTCGCGCTGTATGCCCTGGAGGTGCTTGCTTGTCCTGCGGCTAGCGTCTTGTCAGAGACTGTGTTTAGTGTGGCTGGGGGAATCATCACGGATAAGCGTACCCACCTGTCAACCGACAGTGCCGACAGGCTTACACTCATCAAGATGAACAAAGCCTGGATTTCCCCAGACTTCTCTTCTCCACCAGCGGACAGCAGCGATACCTAAACAATACGTAGGCTGCACCCGCGGATGGAAGCATCGTTCTCTATCACCATCCAAAACGGGGACCTTTTTGCTTCATCAATCTCTGTATAATATTCCTCCTCCTCCTCCTGCTCCTCCTCCTGAAACCTCACATAATCACGCCGAACGGGCAATTTTTCTTAGGCCCACAAGGCTCAGTCATATAATTTTTCTAAACAATTTTTATACGTTTCAATGCTCATTAAAGCGTTGAAACTTTCACCTCAACCAATTTTTATTTTTACTGGGCTGCCTCCAGGCCCAGTTACCAATTAAGCCACATTAACCAAAGCGATTAATGGGTTTCACCTGCCCTCTTGGTTGGGCATGGGCAATTTTTCTCAGGTACATTAGTACTGTTGGTACACCAATTTTTGGGGGCCCTCGCCTACAGTGTAATCCAATTAATTTTTAGCCCACCTGCATTACAGCTGACGTTACATCAGCTGTGTTGGGCACTGCAATGGAATATATATTTATGTACCGCCGGTGGGTTCCAGGGAGCCACCCATGCTGTGGGTCCACAGGGAGTTGTAACTGCATGTGTCCACTTCTAAAGAACCCCAGTCTGACTGGGGCATGCAGTGTGGGCCGAAGCCCACCTGCATTAAACATGACATTATTACCTCAGCTGTGATGGGCAATGCAATGGGATATATTTATGTACCGCCGGTGGCTTCCTGGCACCCACCCATGCTGTGGGTCCACAGGGAGTTGTAACTGCATGTGTCCACTTCTAAAGAACCCCAGTCTGACTGGGGCATGCAGTGTGGGCCGAAGCCCACCTGCATTAAACATGACATTATTACCTCAGCTGTGATGGGCAATGCAATGGGATACATTTATGTACAGCCGGTGGGTTCCAGGGAGCCACCCATGCTGTGGGTGCACACGGAATTCCCATTGCGGAGTTGTACCTGCCTGTGACTATTTATAAAAAAACGCGGTCTGACTGGGGCATGCAGACACCTTGACAGAATGAATCGTGTGTGGCACATAGGTTCCCCATTGCTATGCCCACATGTGCAGCTCCAGATGGAGGTGACACAGGATTGGATTTCTCATTGCTTATGTACAGCATTGTGGACTATCGCCCCGCCCCTTTTAAAGAGGGTCACTGCCTAGCCGTGCCAACCCTCTGCAGTGTGTGCCTGTGGTTCCTCCTCATGGCAGACGCACTTATAAATAGACATGAGGGTGGCGTGGCTTGAGGGCAGCTGAAGGCTGGGCAGGGACAGTTTGGTGTGCGCTGTGGACACTGGGTCGTGGGGGGGGGGGGTTGGTCAGCATGTAACCCAGGAGAAGTGGCAGCGGAGTGTCATGCAGGCAGTGATTGTGCTTTGCTGGAGGTAGTGTGGTGCTTAGCTAAGGTATGCATTGCTAATGAGGGCTTTTCAGAAGTAAAAATTGTTGGGAGGGGGGGAGGGCCCACTCTTGCCGCTATTGTGGCTTAATAGTGGGACCTGGGAACTTGAGATGCAGCCCAACATGTAGCCCCTCGCCTGCCCTATCCGTTGCTGTGTCGTTCCCATCACTTTCTTGAATTGCCCAGATTTTCACAAACGAAAACCTTAGCGAGCATCGGCGATATACAGAAATGCTCGGGTCGCCCATTGACTTCAATGGGGTTCGTTATTCGAAACGAACCCTCGAGCATCGCAAAAAGTTCGTCTCGAGTAACGAGCACCCGAGCATTTTGGTGCTCGCTCATCTCTAGTTATGATTATTTTTTGTTGACCTGGAAAGCCTACATTTCACTTTTTTTTCTCATGTTTGCAATCCTGCTGTATGAATATAGCTGAGGGCTAAAGTTTTACATCTGTTAGTTACTTTATGCCCTCTACCATCTTACCAATCTTCATGAAAATCTGAGAAGGTTGGGATAGGAGCTGTCATGACTTGGCATGAAATGGCCTGAATGCTTTAAATATAGACACCTTTATTGACAGGTTATTGCAAATTAGCTTGTTAACATAATAGGGAGAAATCTGAACCAATTCCCAGGAACACGATATAGGATACATATCAGCCATAATCCTCGAATCCCAGTGCTACAAAGCAATAGTGATAGCCACTGAGCCACCAAGTAACTTCCTTCCTTCTGTTCTACCTTCCGTCCCTTCTTTCCTTCTGTTCTTCCCTTTCCTTTCCTTTCTTCCTTCTTTCCCTTCCTCTTCTCTGAAGGAGAGGGAAAAGAAGATAATCTTCTTATTCTCCTTCTTCATTTTCTCCCTTTCCTTCTCCTTCTACTCCTTCTACTAGGAAGAAGAAAGAAGAACAGGCATGATGGCTCAGACATTAGCACCGTTGCCTTGGTTCAGATCTGTCCAATAGTAGCATTTGCATGTTTTTAATGCTCTTTCTTCCTGTTCTTCTCCTCTGCAGCAAAAAGCACAGTTGTAGTGACTCAGTTTCTTGCACTGCATCCTTGCAGAGCCTAAGGCCTAATTCCCATGGCCGGATTTCTGCCACGTGTCATGCAGCAGAAATCTGCGGCATTATCCCACAGCTATTAGATTCTACTGAACCTAATAGCTCAATGTTCACGCTGTGGAATTCTACTGCGGAATTCCGCAGAGCGAAAGAAACTGCGGCATGCTCTAATTGCCACAGAAAAACGCGCGTTTGGCTTCCATTGTAGTCAATGGAAGCCGTCCGTCACGCGATACTTATACTGTGAGCACAGCGGAAGTATCGCGTGATTACTCGTCACCGCCGGCTGCGTCATCCCACACTGCCAACGCATCATGAGCTGTACTGCTCATGCGTGCCGACTCGCCTAACGGGACACGAACTGCGTATCCGGAGAGCAGCGACAGCCCCATTGAAAACATAGGGAGTAAATCGCTGACTAATCAGAGGATTACTTCATCCCCATGGGGACCGCAGAGATGAAGAAATTCTCTGCCATAGCTGTCACAGCTGTAGCAGAAGTCCTCGATGCTATCCCATTGCAGGCAACCCCCGCAGTGATGATTTGTGGGGAAGGGCTTGAAATATCAGCCCTTCCCTAAAAATCAGCCCTAGCTGAAAAAAAAAGTTAAAAAAATGTACTCACCTAGAAAAGCCGTCCGGCTCTTCTCTCCGGCCCTGTCAGTCGTCTTCTGTCTTTTGGAGGCTGGGGATTGAAAAATCTCCGCCCCCAGAAAGCGCTGGTCTGATTGGCTGAGTGCTCAGACAATCACAGGCAGCGCTCAGCCATTGAATGACAGCTGAGTGCTGCCTGTGATTGGTCATAGCGCTCAGCCAATCACAGGCAGTGCTCAGCCATTCATAATTCAAGGAATAATTGAAGGAATTCCCTGCATAGCTGTCATAGCTGTCACAGTTGTGGCAGAAGTCCGCAATATACTCCCATGCTTTCAATAGGGGTTGGCGCTGCTGCCGCCGGCCCTTATTGAGGACATTGAGCAATATTGCAGATTTTTTTCTGCGCTGCGAGGCTTGAGTGTAAAAATCGCAAATGAGTATGAAACCATTGAAAATCATTGTTTTCATAATCATGTGTTTTCACTCGCTCTCTCATCACAACAAAACATATCGCTAGTGGGTAGGTGTAATAAGCCTTATAATAGGCATGAATACATGTTAAACAGGGAGGCCCTTGTCAGACTTCCAGCTGCCATGGGAACCAGATATATGGGAACCAGAAAAATACATGCTGTGAAGACAGTGACTTGGCATCCCATGTAAATGAATGGGACGCCTATTTTGGTGCAGATTTTGCAAAATAAACTCCTTAAATCTGATGTGTAAACATACCTTTAGGCTACCTACACATGGGCTTTCATGGCCCGATATTGTGCTTGCCAGCAAGCTGCTAATGCGAGGCATTTTTATGTAAAAAACACCTCCCATCACTGCAGTAAAGTTGCAATCCTCCGGCACAGCTTGCAGCCGCTTTGGAGGATCGGACAATTTTTTTCCATTTCAATAAGTGTAGTCTTTCCAGTAAGTGTATCTTAGTCCTTGATTTTCCAGTCCAGTCTTTGTTTTCCTAATTTGTGGTGTGTCTAACTTTTCCTTGTTTGTGTCTGCTTTGGGTCATTCCAACATTTTCTACTTTAGCCTCTTGTCTGGGCTCTAGTGCCCTTGTGTTCTCAGGAATAGTGTTTTAGACAGGGTCATCCACAGGGATAATATATGACTGTTTAGTGATAGTAGACTCTAGTGTTGAGGGACTGTGTCAGGAAGAGATAAGGGAGAACATTTCTTTGGCTGTCACGTTGGCTTCATTCTATCTGCTCACTACCAGTTTCATTATATCCTTCATCATCACCATCATCACAATCATTCTCACCATTCAATTACCATTACCTGCTGCCCCTGTCATCTAATGATAATTTGCTAATTGCATTTTTTTGCAAATGTTGATACATGCTTCATATATGTTTTTCAATTATTCTTGCTTCATATAACTGCTCTTTAACGATCCCTACAACCATTCTTTGGAAACACAGCTATTGCTACATATAAATACTCATTCTAATAACGACCAGCAATTAAAACAGTTGCTTTTGTCAATTCATCCAGCCTGAGCTAAAAAAAAAAAAAGGAGAAGTCAGGTTTCATTTGACTCACAGATGCTTGTGATGTAATCCCACCACAAACCCAATGATTTTCACATGCTTGACATACTCTTGGATCGGTACATTGGTCATGGGACACCCTGGTGTCATGGAAAATAACTTCACCTAGCTATGCAGAAAATAGAGAGCAGCTCTGTGATACATGACTAGACATCTATTAGCAATTTGTCCTATGTACTGGGATTCTGCATCTACTACATATTTCTATCTAGGAGGTTAAGAAATTGTTACATTTACCATTTACTTGGCTTCTCTATATGTGGCAATATCCTCTGGATTTTTACTGAATGCCCTGGTGTATACAACTACAAGTATGTGGAATAGCAGCTGCTATGTACATATCACTCATAGCCAGTGACTCAATTTAAAGACTGATAAGGATGATGATGAGCCATAGAAATAATGGCATAAATAACCTGTTTGTAAGTCCATTTCTCCCTGATAGAAATGGAAAGCAACCTGTCATGTTTAAATATAGATTCTGATCTGTCAGCAGCAGGTCATAAAGTCAGAAGTTGTTGAGCATATTGATATATAGTTTTGCTGGAAAGGATAGAGTATATGAATGATGTGATGTTTGATTGACACTGGACAGTAGTGAACATCGTGACGCTGAGTGGGAGAGACCATCAACCTGAGATTAGGCTACTGTTGGGCTTTAAATGTGTTTGGAGCTACTGCAGGCCAATGGAGGAGATCAAAGGAATCAGTGGGAACACGGCTGTAAAGATGTAAAGCTCCTTCCATTCTTCGAAGGACGTGACAGTTCCTTTTTTAAAGCACACAATTCAGTTAAGTGCAGACTTACCTTTGATACAAAAAGTTTCTTAAGGGTGCATTCACACGCGGTGGAATTGGTGCCAATTTTCCACAACGGACAATCTGCACCAAAATCTGTGTCGATTTCCGCATCAAAATCCGCGTCATTGGTAGGGATTACAACATAGATCCAGAGCAGACTTCACCCTTTGAATTGTCGGAATAGAGAAAAGCGATTACAGGGGTTCCTTATCATATCAATGCCAAATTTCTCTTGTAAAAGTCATTAGACCTAGTAATGTGTGCGAGAGGAGCAAAACATAGTTTCTCTATTATTGTCCATTTATTATAAGTTGACATAATGGTCTAATGTGGTGAAGGTGGGCTGCGTAACAGTAATGGGAGAGGTTGAACAGAACAAGGCTACTCGCGAAGTTCCAGCTGTTCAACTGTAAGTTCTTTAAATATAACAGGACAGATTTATGAAAATGCACCAGAGAACTGTCTTACATGCTTTCATCACCATTTAGGATGTGTTTTAGATACTTTCAAACACTTTGAGGACTATTCCCTTAGACCAGAGGTTCACATGCTAGTCTTAATAAACATACTGCCCAGCTAAGAGTGACAAAGTCTACGCCAGCTCCGAGGTTGAGTAGGTTTTCGGTATGACCTACTCCAGTTTCTGGCATAGATTATATAGTAAATATGACAAGCTGCACTTGGCCTCACTTCCTAATGCCTGGCCCTGTCCAATTTTTTTAAACAACGGCGGGGCAAGGTGTAAATGCCCAAAAAGGTGCTGTTTTGGTGTGTGTACCAAAATTACGTTTTTTGGGAGCTAGAACTCTGGCGTCCATGGCTTTATAAATAGGCCCCTTTTTGGGATGTCTGAAAAAGGAGTGTGGTTTTGCAGAAAGGGGATGTTGTCTAAATACAAGATTGTGCTCTGACTTTTCACCAAATAGTATGCGGTATAAAGTAAAGGCCCATTTAGACCCAACGATATGTAACCCCTCAATGCTCCACGATGTACAGTTAAGTCGAGAAGGTTCAAAGTTTGTATGGCATGGGATCAGGGGTCAATCCCACTCCATACAATGCAGTATGAGCTATCTTTGACAGCTGACATCTGTGTTCAAGGGTCCAGAACGTCTGCTCCATGATAAGATCATGAGCTGCCTTTACAGGTTGCTTATGAAGACATTTCTGTAGCATGGCTTGATAGACTGCCTGTGAGGAGCAATCAACCGGTTGCAAGTTCAAGTCCCCTCTGGAGGCTAACAAAAATGTAGAGTGAGTAATGAAGATTTAATTAATTAATAAAAGTAAAAAAAACTCTTTTCCCATGTATATGTAATAAAAAAACCAAAACCATATTTGGTATCGCTGCATCCGTCAAAGTAATACATTATGTATCCCTCATGGTGAACGTTGTCAGAAAAAAATACCAATAGAAAACTACAGGACGTCCCGCAAAAAATGAGCCCTCACAATACTATGTTGACAGAAAAATAAAAAAGTTATTTCTGTCGGAAGATGGCGGAAGAAAATAATTTCATTTTTTCCAAAGATTTTATTATTTAAAAGTCATACAGCAAAAAAAAAATATATAAATCTGGTATCGTAGTAATTGTACCGAGCCATAGAACAAAGTTATGTAATTTTTGCCGTAGTGTGTACACCGTAAAAACAAGACCCACCAGGTGGCGGAATTGTGTTTTGTTCCCATTTCACTCTACTTTACAAAAGTTTTTCAGTGCGTTACATAGTATCATTGAAAAATGCAACTTGTCCCACAATAAAAGAGTTAGGATTTTTTGAACATGAAGAGGAAAGACCGACATTGAAAAAAGGTCATGTCCTTAAACAAGGGGTTAAACAGAACTTTTTTTTTTATGAATCATTATCAAGCAGTTTCATCTATGAAACCTGTCATTAACAGTCTTAGGACAGGTCACCTCTGATATCATATTGTTGGAGGTCTAGTTCCTCCCGTCGCTGGAGGGTGTTATTATGTAACTACAGTTGGCAGAGTTACAAGGTGACTCAGCTGCTATTTCTATGGTCGACGATAAACAAAGCAAAACAGATTGCGACATAGAATGGAGTGCTCGGCTGTTCTATCTTTATGGGTGCAGAGAAGCTGAATGAAGAGTTGTATGGGGCAGTCGTAGAGTATGAGAGCTTAGGCTGCTTTCACATGGGCGACAAAATCTCGCAATTTTCTCGCAATGTGACAGTGCTACGAGTCATATATGTGAAGTTCATGCTTTCCAATGGGTTCCTTCACTTTAGTGATGTTTTGTAGGCTGCTACATTGTGAGAAGAAAAATTGTGGTATGCTGAATATTGCAGAGATTTGCAAGGCTTTGTAGCCCGTGTCCCCCTTCCTTTGTGCTGTATCGCATGAAAATGCTGTTTTCGTGCGGTGCAATGCAACTTTTACAGTAGGAAATCCTACTCTTTCCCCCAAAATAAGCCCTAGCTGCATAATAAAACCCCAAAACAATAAATTGCCTAACAGGCGCTGTCCGCTTCGCCGCACTTCTCCTCTGCAGGTCCCCGACACTTGTTTGAAATCTTCAGCCTGCGCTACCTCCAGGAAACGCTGGCTATGATTGGTTCTTGAGTGCCGCGGCTCAGCAAATCACTGCAGCGCTCAATGAACCAATCACAGCCATCGCATTAAATGACTGTGATTGGTTCATCAAGCGCTGTAGTGATTGGCTGAGCCACGACATTCGAGAACCAATCAGAGCCAGCGCTTCTTGGAAGTGGGGATTTTGAACCTCTAAACTAGAAAGCGGTGGCTGAAGATGAGAAACAAGTGTGAATAAATTTTTTGTATCCAGCATCCAAAGAATAAGATAAAACTTGACGTTTTTTGCATCATATTAAAAACCTCAGCCTGTGTGCACACAGGTATCTCAAACTTGCTGATGCGTTTCAGCAGAACGTCTGCCTAGAAACAAGTGTGTCAGAGCTGCAGAGGAGAAGTGCGGTGGGGCGGACAGTGCCTGTTAGGTGATGTTTTGTTTTTTTTCTTTTAATGCAGTTAGGGTTTATTTTGGGTAGTGCTTATATTTCAACTCCCCAAAAAAATCTCGCCAAAGGAGTGCTACAAAGTCACGTGACTTTTATCTCACCAGGCGCGACTTAGTAGCAATACAAAATCGCGATATTGCGGCAAGAAAACCCAGTGATATCGCACAGATCACAGATGCGATATCGCTGCGACGTTCGCACAGCAATATTGCTGTTACCCGTGTGAAAGAGACTTATCTTCCTGCTTCTTTTTCAAACTCTTTTTCAAACTCGCACTAACTAGCGCAGAGTTTGAATAGTCAAAAGAAAAACCCTGGTTAATGCGCTATTATGCTCCATAGCGGCGAGCGTATTAGCGTATGAGCCCATCTGTTCAAGCCCTTAATAAAACAGCAGCATGCCACATATACATGGTAAAGGGTCTTTTTACATGGGACAATCTGTCAGGGTCAGATGTCAAACAGGCCGTCCCAGCGATAATCATTCCTGTGCTCTTACATGAATAATAAGGCCGCCTGCACACGGGCGGAAATCCCGCGGCGGTATTTCCCACGGGATTTCCGCCACTGAAAGTTTGCATAGGAGTGCATTACAATACGCACTCCTATGCAGACGGCCGCGGTTTGGCCGCGCGAAATCTCACGCGGCAAACAAACCGCGGCATGTCCTATTTTTGTGCGGGGCTCGCACTCACCCAGCCGCCGGCTCCGGTCTGCGCATGCGCCGGCTGCGCGGCAGCCGGCACATGAAAGAGCCGGGGCCGCCAGGCGCGAGTGAGTACGCGCTCGTCCCTGCAGGCTCTCGGGTCGGGTTCCGCGGCGAGAATTCTCGCTGCCGGATCCGACCCGCTCGTCTGCAGGCGGCCTAAAACTGAAAAAAAAAACTGATCCTTTTTTTTCTCCATTGATTTCAATGAGGTTTTAAGAAAAATGGAAACTGAAGCTTTTTCATTTGCTTTCCATTTATTTTGAAACCTTATTGAGATCAATGGGAAAAAAAACGAATACGTGTTTTTCAGGTTTTTTTTAATCAGTTTCTTTTCTCCAAAAGCAGGTAGGTGAAAACCCTGAAGTGACCCTAACACAGGTGTGACAGTAGCCTAATGCAGAAATCTATGACTTTGAAAGCAGCAGTTGTGAAATAAATAAGCAATAATCAGGCATCTGGAGAAACAGGCTGTATGAATCATCACATATTTGGACTGATATTGATGAACTATCTGGATGAATAAATTAAAATTCTCTGAAAATGAACCTACTTGGGAAAATTCTGTATTGTTTCAATTAGGTTTTCATGCGAAAGATATTTATTTTTGATGCTTTTTTAATTTCTGTGTCTTCTAGATTTGAAAAAGCAAAAGCAAACTTAGGGTGCATTCAGACGACCATATATCGGCTGGGTTTTCACGCTAATTCCCGGAATTTAGCCCCGCCCCCGTTCCGCCTCCTCTCATTGCAAATAGTGCAGAGTGGCGGAGAGGAGGCAGAGGGGGGGGGGGGCGGGAGCTCAGAGCACTGCTCCCGGCTCTTCCAGCCTCCTCCCCCTGCAGAGAGAGATGCCGTATATCGGCTGGGCGTGAATACCCAGCTGATATACGGTCGTCTGAATGCACCCTAAAACATGAAATATTGCAGTTTTCAGACTGTAAGGGCTCCTACACACTTGCATTTTTAAAAACGCAATTGTCAGTAGGACTTTCTAATGTTAAAAACGCATCGCACAAAAATCGCAAAGCACAAACTTGCGATGTGTTTTTAACATTAGAAAATCCCATTGACAATCGCGTTTAAACAAACGCAGTGTTAAAAAAATGCAAGTGTGTAGGAGCCCTTACTAATCCCTTTAGAGCTTAAATGAACTTGTTTGCGCAGGTTTTTGTGCGTGTAAAAATCACACCCGTAAAATGTGACAAAGTGATGCCATTGATTTCAATGAGTTCGTTCTCATGAGCATGTTTCTTGCCTTGCCCTATCTTCTTGCATTTGAGGGCGGTTTTAGACGCACAAATACGTTTGCTGCTACCAATTGTTTTTTCCGCATCAAATAGTTCTGGAAATAGCAAGAAACAGGCTTATCTATCCATGTCACGTGCCCCTTTACACGCTCGCATATTACACCATTCCCTAGGAATAGAATGGCAATTAAACACCAAGTTAGGGCCAGCTGCCTTTTTTCCTCCGTTGTACGCAGGGTAATTCTCTCCCCCTCCCTTTCTCTAAGCTACCATAGTCTTCTAGGGCATCTTTTTGCGTAACATGGACAAAGATAGAGCAGGACCTATGAAGATTTTTCCTGGCAGAAACACATTCATCTGAATGAAGCCATTAAAATCAATGGCTTTGCATCGTCGCGTTATACAGGAAAGTTTTTCATGAACGGAAATGCCTCCGCAAATACATTCCTCTGTTGAAGCCCTTCCATAGAAAGCTATGGCAGCTTAAAAAAAGGGAGGGGGAGAGAGTTACCCTGCGTACAACGGAGGGAAAAAAAGACAGCTGGCCCTAATTTGGCGTTTAATTGCCATTCTATTCCATGATAAGGGTGTAACACGCGAGCGTGAACTGGCATTTCGAGCTCAAAAATGATAATACTATTCGCTGGCACACAAGTGTATTTAAGCATAGGTTGTTGAAAACCCTAAGACTGAAGCTGCTCGTTTTGTATAGATCTCTTTTCAGCTTGTGCGAAGTACACTAGGGCCAGGATCAGCTCATTATCATTAAGGACTCATGTCTATGACCATGTTTTCACTATGAAGTGAACCAAGAACTTCATCCTGGTCCCCTCCATAAATATCATACTTGTTCTGTCCTATGTGCAAAACTGTCATGTCATTTCCTGTATGTGTGTTGCACAGCTGCAGCGTCTTAAGGGATAACTGTGTTAAAACCATTGCCTGTCAGCTCTGCTGCTGAATGTGTCTATCCTACTGTGTCATGTGGTACAAGTGAGGTTATTAATGTGAGTGTCTGAGAGCATGAAAAGGTTCCATCTTCAGGAGGAGAGTGCTAACACAGAGCCGCATGGAAGCACCTTTAGCTTCCATGTTGGTGAAGATGGAGGAAGAGGAATGACTACTTGTAGTGTCTGGAGCGTGAATGTGAGAGGAGTGAGTCCCTTCCAGAGAGAGAGAGCACAAACCCCAGTTGACTAAAATAGGTATCCGTTCGCACTACAGGCATTTTTCCTGTGTGGCCGTCTATATGGGTGGAGTTTTTATATGCATCCCCGCTCTAAGGGCAAAGACACACAGCCGTATGCATAACTTTGCTTGCTGCTATGGGGTGCAGTTGCGCATGAACCAGGGTTTTTTGGGGGGTTTCCTGGCCCATTGAAACTCTGTGCCATAGCGTGCAAGTTTGAAAAAAAAAACAGCAGGTCCAACTACGTTTCCACTATATATTCCTCCCTTCCTTCTTTTCCTTGTCTCACTGCTTTTCAATTGTATTTCTAGTTAGATCATTATTTGAACTTAGAGAATTGCAGTACTAGAATGGATATTACAAACATAGTCTATGTAAAGCTTCTGGGGACACTGTAAAATGTCTTGTACCTGTAGATTATATTGATTCACTGTTGTGTCAACCCTGCTGATTCTCAATAAAAAAATTTTTTATTGAACATTAAAAAAAAAACAGCAGGAACATAGGTCCTGAGTCCTGACCTATCTTTTTCAGACGTACTATTAACAGGCAAGAATACCGCTAATCGAAATGATGATGATACCATGATAATCACGGCCGCATAACGGGACTAAATCATGCCCATCTGAAGAAGCCGTGAAACAGAGCGGGGAATTAAAAAATAAAAATAGTCACACTGCACATGTCCGTGTGTGTGTGATACGCGGTCGTGCACAGTGCTACACACAGCCATATGCGGTCTCTTCCGGCAGAGCTGATGTTTACAAAATCAGTAAAAGGCTGTGAAGAAAAAATTTATACGCATACACCCGTGGACATGAGAAATATAGGGCAGTCATATACCAGATAAGTGGGCTCTACTATTACAATTAGACTGCTCCTTTTAGTAGTCACTAAATCAGACATGTCAGCACAGAGATCTATTATAGGTCCATGTTGTATGCACCAACAATACAGCACCCATAGCCTGCTATTGGGCATTCTATATGGATATTTATGAAGTGTGAGAGATAACAAATGAATGCATGCGTAATGCAGGTTAGGTGTTCTGATGCCACGGTAGTAAACAGATAAAGTGACATACGTTTTTGCAGCAAAATCTAAACTTTACTGCACATATATATCCATAGGAGAGCGATGATACTTTAAACGTTGCAAACACAGTCCAGGACAACTGCCATGGGCCTAGCACCCACTCACTACAGTTTTAACATATGGACAAACAAGTTTAGAACACTGTCATAGGGTTTCGCTAAAATTGTGCTTCACTTTTACCTACAGTGCACCCTGCTCATGCCACTCAACTTGCCAGCGTCACAGCGCACTCAGTCCATCTACCTTGCTGGCTCTGGAGAAAGGTGGGGAAGTGGGAATAATCACCTGATAGTTTTTTCTTTCAGATTGATAGACATGACTATGCACTAGCTAATTGCCCAGGAGACAGGGGATTCAGTCATGTTGTTCAGTCATTAGATAACCCTGATTTTGCACTCTTTGTGGATGGATTGAGGTATGGTCAAGAAGGCAGGTTCTACACAAATTATGTTGTGCTCTCCTTACAAAGCCGAACCTCTTCTAACCTAACGTCTACACAGACTCCCACTATGCCTATGGCATTGCTCATGACTACGGACCCATCTGGAGAGTGAGGCCATTCTTGAGTAAATAAACAGTAAATAAATTAGAAACAGTAAAGGTGTACCAGCACCGATGGAAGCCCTCTTGCTGCCCGAGACAGGGGCCTAAAAGTGCAACAAAAGGCCACTCCATGGATGGCACCTGAGGCAATCATTAATCACCCAGCTGATCAGGCTGTGAAGACAGCCACGCAGAAGCCCAGACTTGATCCTTCAGGGGTTGGGGCGGTACAGATACCCCCTCAGACGACACCCCCGATGGATTATGACCAGTTGATTCAGTTACAAGGCGACTAAAGAGGGGTAAAGGGACACCTGGGGATAAATGGATGGTATCCAACAAGCCTTGTCTCCCACAGTCCCCTATCCTGTCATGGCCATGGCTTCGGCCTCCCATGAAAATACACACCTGTCACAAACAGCTGTGGCCGCTAGTCACTGGTCTGCACCAGGATTTAGCGTCACGGCAGCCACACACACACACAGGGCTGCCTGATTTGTGCACAGAACAACATGGGTAAGTCTGTATAGGCTCCCATGCAGTGCAACCCTCGTCTTGACTACTCAAGTAGACTACTTCTTACTGCCAAGGGTGGGCAGGTACAAGTTCGGTCTGGTCTGCCTAGACCTGTTCTCAGGGTAGCCAGTCTGACATACCCGCCCACAAACGCCACCAACAAAAACTGATCTCTGAGGTGGAATACAGGTACAGAGTACCAGAGACTCAGGATGCTTTACTTTCTGTTATGGCCTGTCTGTTTAGACCTTGTTTTTATTTTCAGTTTTCAGCGTCTGCTGAGTTGTCCAGCTACTCTGACCTGCTGACAATCTGGCCCTGGTACTTTGTGCCATTCCCTCAGTCTTCTAGCCTGTCTGCCTCGTTTGGTGTCCTGCTTCTGTCAGTTTGTCTGCTAGACCTCACTGTTATCAGCCAAGCCTTACCATCTGCCTCTGTTTTGTTTGTATTGTTTTGTGTTGATCCTTGTCATCTGCCTTTCCTGTCGGTTCTAGTGGGTAGTTGTCTCTTGCATAGGTACTGCGGTCCCTGCCTATCCCCCCCTAGTAAGAGTAGGGTCAGAGTTGGCGGCCTGGACGTGTCCACCATCAGGGCTATCTCCAGGAAGGGCCAGTGGCGTGGGGGGTAGATCAGGGAACCGTGAGTACCTAAGTACCCCACTGGTACCGTAACAGGTAGAGCAGAAAGTTTAAATGGCACCTTAATAACCACGATCCAGAAGGCCATGGCAGAGCTCAGTAGACCATGGATCGAGTGCCTCCCCTTGGTATTCTTCTCCGGAAGGTACACACCTGACAGAATAGGCCTTAGCCCATATGAGGTACTTTTGGGTCGACCTCAAGGCTAGGATTGTATTTACCGAGATAACTCCAGATGCAGCATGGTAGCTTGACAAACTGTTATTGCTCTCATAAAACACTTAACTAATGTATATTCTTGAGTGTTTACTTCCCTTCCAGATCCAGAGATTGACACAGGGGCCCATGACCTGCTCGCCGGAGATTGGGTCTATGTGAAGAAAATTGCTAGAAAACGCCCCTTTGAGCCTCTATACTAACACCACCACCAATCGGACAGGCTGTAAAAGATGGAAGGAAGAGTACTCCATTATTACTAAGGTACCACACCCAGGGGAAGGGATTGTGATATACCCAGGAGACTACACCTGCTTTGTCAATTATGGCAATGGTAGATTCCTAGGGAACTTCACAGATGGGTACTGTGCGGTTCAGAAGGATGGCACCCCAGCACGGAGACAAGTCCAGTCCCTAGGAGATGTCTATTGAGTGTGTGGTGACGGGAAGATACGCACCAGACTCCAAGGGGACTGGACTGGAGAATGTGCCCTTGCAAAAGCCTTAATGCCCTTACACATACTACCTGACAATATCGCAAAGAACAAACCCCCACACCGAACAAAAAGAGAAGTCGAGAGCCCAGGCGGTAGCTTCGATCCTCATGTGTACCTAGATGCCATAGGGGTGCCTAGGGGGGTACCAGATGAATACAAGGCCAGGGATCAGGTTAAGGCAGGATGGGAGTCGTTATTTACCATTGTCACAGTAAATAAAAATGTGGATTGGATAAACTATATTATAACTAACAGAGATTTGTAAATTACACCAAGGATGCCTTACAAGGACTTGCTGACCAACTAGGACCCACTGCCTCCATGACGTTCCAGAACCGGATGGCTCTGGACATGATCCTAGCAGAAAAAAGATAGTGTGTGTAAGATGATTGGTGAGACCTTTTGCACCTAAATTCCAGATAATACAGGCCCTACGGGTAAAGTGACCATTGCCATTAAAAAGCTGTCTGACTTGTCAGATAACTGACCCTTGGGATTAGTATTTCTCATGGATGACCGGGTGGCAGAAAATCCTGAACCAGATAGGGATCTCTGTCCTGTGTGTATTAATTATCTTTATCATTTTAGCTTGTTGTGTAATCCCCTGTATCCAGAGAACCTGCTGCCAGTGCTGCTCCAACCATGAACCTGCTGAATATGTCCTCAGAGAATGTGAACAAGCCTTACACCCCCTTGAAGCCTCTGACCCCTGTCTACAACACACTCCAGCCTTAGGGCCAGATCATCCTCCTTGGAACGAGTCAGTGGCTACGGGGGAATCAGGCTAGCTGTGGTCCAGTCGCAAGGGCTGTGAACAACCCCGTGGTAGACCCGGAGAGCTTGCCTTGGTTTGCTTGAAGGGCCTGCCTCGATCTGGGACGTAGAGGAGGGTCAATTGTGGAGGATTGCGAGGTAGTGTAGGGACAGTTAGTGAAACAGACAGTTTCAAGGGTGGTCTGTGGAGGATACACCTTGCATAGACATAAGGATATATATCCTTATGTCTATGCAAGGTGAAATGTCTATTTCACCATCTGAGCCAATAGAACAGAATGGAATGTGCTGGCACATCTCATACTGCTAACTGTTATCAGAATATGCAGCTTGATAGTAACACACTCTCATAACCTCAGGGCACACTTTTTACCCGCACATAACCCTCAGGCGTCATTTGACGACACATTGCTCGTTCCCACCCCTACCCCCTCCATCGAACTCAGAAAGATGGCACTGGCTTTTCATCTGGAAACATGTGATGTCGGACGTCCATGACGACAGCAACTCACGCAGGACCGGATGCAAAAAGACCATATTTGGACCACCCAATCCCATGCTTTGATTTCCAACCACGTATCGCTTCCTGCTGCCCATAAAGGGCAATTAACCCCTAATGCAATAAAAGATGCTTTACGCCTACTAATAAACACAGTCAGGAAGACTTTCTACAGTGACAGTCTTGTCTCCGTGTGATCTCTTCCATTGTGTGCACAATCTCTGAACATAAATCTGGAAGGGTGCAAACATTCCTATTGATTACGCCGTGGACCCCAAAATAAATCCACAACAATGACAGGGCCCAATGCCTGGATGGATACAGTCTTACAAGTCCCAGGTTGTGACTGCACTCACTCACCAGCCTTTACCTTGCGTCACTACTCTCCACAGAGCACATGGCTTGCACTGCCAGTTCCCTAGATATAACTTCCTCAGACTGAGACTCTGGACATTCTCTGTCTCGTTACCCCTGTGCCTTCAGAATGAAGCTATGTCTTCTGCTGGTCTGCAACACCATGACTCACAAGCCGCCACATCTCATGTGACATCACCTGCTGTGTTACACTGGACCTGGTCATTGTGGGGACAGAGCCTCCATCCCATGCTTCAATGCTTTACTGCTTTGGGCTGCCTGAGTCTTCTATGGCCTGGTCTCCAGGTCTTGGTCTTTTTCACCAGTCATCTAGCTTGATCTGCAGCTGCAGTGATCACTTCTCTCTTCTATAGCCAGGGACTCAGGTCATGGTCTCTGCTACTGTAATGATCAGGTGCAGGTTTAGAGCCTTTTATTGCGACCAGTGTAGGCCAGTAGCATGGTCAGGGAAAGCCAGAAGTCAGTACACAGGTAGTGTCAATTGCGGTACAAAGGAGCAGGCAGACAACATAATCAAGGTGAAGCCAAAAGTCGGTACATGGGTAGTATCGATTGCGGTACAAAGGAGCAGGCAGATACCGTAGTTGGGGTGAAGCCAGGAGTCAGTACACAGATGCAGAAATTGTAGGAGGTGAAGCCAGGAGTCAGTACACAGATGCAGAAATTGTAGGAGGAGCAGGCAGGTAGAGTAGCTTGACTACAGGGTGGGAGCACAATAATAATGCAAGGAACTGGAGGAAGGGCCAGGCTTTTATAGCATGTCCGATCAAGGAAACAGGGTGGAGACAAAACCGGAACTAGAGCATGGAAACAAGGACAAGGTAATACAGGGGAGCTATCAAAAGGGCTTGATAGCTCAGCAGGTAGGGTCGCTGCCTTGAGCTCTCACTCAGGCTGTCTGCTCTGCTGGTCTGAGCCTTATGTTCATCTATGGACAACTTCTGCTGCCCAGCTTCATTTGTACAGTGGTCACTATATAAACTTTACTCCTGGTTCTGGCCCTATGGGTCTGCTTGGCCCCCTGATTATTGGAACAACACTCTCTTAAAGGTCCCTTTGCTCTCAGAGGTGCCATGGTTGCTCCTGCAGCAGACCTTTCTGCAGTAACCTTCTTTCTTTCCTTCGCCTGTTTGGCATATGCAGCGAATGCTGCCAAACAAGCTCACAAGATTGCCATCACCACATGTCTTCACTGATGCGGTGTCACACACTATCTGACTGACCATGCAGTGCTCTCAGCTGCCTCTTTTAGAAGTCTCTCACAGTTATTAGCTTAAATGGGTTTTGTGACTTTTCTCTATTGAGGACCTACCCTCAGGACAGGTCATTATAGATGATCGGCAGAAATCCACCGCTCAGTATCTCCGCCGATCAGCTGATTCCCAGCATTGCTGTCTGGCACAGGCACATAAACCGCTGACCATAATGCAGTTTGACCATTAGGTGATAGGAAAGTAATAGAATTATTCTGCAAGTTATCATCAATATGACTTTATATGGCAGTCACTAAGGTGACTAATTTTGATGCAGGCACCTTTTTAGAGTGCATTGAAATAAGCCTGACCTGGGTTTTCCATGCTTGTAGGAGAGTGGGCCTGGATGTCCAATAACAGCTTGTTTCCAGCTGTAATGGTTGGAGCAGAGAAACCTCAGTTCCTGGACATTTAACCCTTTGTTAGATGTGATTGTGGAGTGCTTATGGGTTGCTGGACACATGAATATGGCCTCTGGGTCAGCCATTTATGGTCCAGCCGGAGGCAGAGTAACATAAGCTGATCTAATACACTGCAAAACTATTTAAAATATTAAAAGTATTGCAGTGCATTATAGGAACAATTTACTTTAATAAAATGCAAGTTCCTTAGTGGAACAAAAGGAAAAAGCAAAATAAAGTGTTTTGAAAAAAATCGTAAAAAGTATAAAAAAATAAAAAGTCAAAAACCCATCTTTCCCCCTTAGGTCAGCTTCACAGGGACGATAAAATTGCGCAAGATTTGTGCATTGCGAGATGCACAAATGAATGGGGTAATACACATAAGCAATGTTTTCCTGCATGGCGATGCGATGCTATTCGGGAAACAAATCGCGGCATGTTCTATCTTGCAACATGCTCTTGCATCCCAGCACCCATTGTTTTCAATAGGGCCGGCGGCAGTAGCACACCACATCCTTGGTACACACAGTGCAAGATCTCCCATTGCAAACAATGGGAGAAACTCTGCGTTCCTACGCCACGGCTGATAGCCGTGGCGGAAGTTTCCACAAAGTGATGTGAGGCTGTCTTTACATGAAAATGCCTTGCATCCCTGAGGAATTCACATGGTGGGGAGCATGATATGGGTGTGGGATTCATGGTTCTATATTGCGCTTGCCCATGTGAAGTTAGCCATACTATGCAAAAAAAACCAAACAAAAACAAAATATCATAAATGTGGTACTGCCTCATTCGAAATGCTCCATAGAAATAATATAGCATATTATTTAACCCTCATGGTGAATGCCATGAAAAAAAATATATTAAAAAACCTCGCAAAAATAGTTAATTTTGCATATCCCGCCTTACGAGAAAAAGAATAAAAAGCGATTTAGAAACTCATATGCATCATCAAATGGTACCATTTAAAAATACAACTTGTCACACAACAGCATTGACAGAAAAATAAGTTAGGAGTCTTTGAATGCAAAAATTACAAAAATGGAAAAACAACTACTGTATATAAATTTGGTGTCTATATAATTCAATGCACTGCACACCTACAAATCGTACTCACAGAATTAATTTAATTTATTATTAATACTGCACAGTGAACAGTATTGAAAAAGAATCAAGAATTACAAATTTTGGTAGTCTTGCCTCAACAAAAAAAGTGTTTAAGGCCACTCTCACACATGCGGTCAGGTAAACGCCGCTTGAAATCACAGCATCTGCGAGCCTCGCACAGGAATAGAGCATGCAGCGATTTGTTTGCCGCGCGAGATTTCGTGCGGCCAAATCGCGGCCGTCTGCATAGGATTGCGTTTGTTAATGCAATCCTATGCAGGCCTCCAGGGGCGGAAATTCCGCTCGTGTGCAGGCGCCCTTTTACTGCGATTTCAAGTGGTGATTTTGAAAGCATGGTATAGCGTTTGACAGCGCTTTTTAATTCACCCCATCATTGTAATGGATGATGAGGTGCATTAAAAAACGCGAAAGCGCAGAAAAATAGAACGGACAGCACTCAAAAATCGCGGCATTAGAAACACCATGTTCAAGCACAAGTCTGTGAGGCCCCATTGAAATTATATAGGAGTGTTGTACCGTAATTGCAGTAAAAAGCGGCCAGTGTGAGAGCGGTCTAAATTGTTATATGTAACTAAAGATCGGATAAATAAAGACTACCGCTCATCTCACTAAAAACAAGCCCTCATGGAGCACAGGCAATGAAATGAATAAAAATGTTATGGATCTTAGAATGCGACGACAGAAAAGCAAATATTTTTTAAGTGTTTTTTTAGTGTACAACAATAGCAAGATATAAAAAATTGTGCTGAGCCAGAGAATAATATTATCTGATTTATTCTGCAGGCTGTAAAAATGAACTTCAGAAAATAATGGCAGAATGTTTTTTAGCAATCCCTCAACAAAAAAGTTTTAAAAATGTATACAATACATACCCGAAAATGATGCAATTAAAAAAATACAACTTGACCTGAAAAATAAAACCTCTCATATGGATATGTTGATGTAAAAATTTTAAAGTTATAGATCCAGGAATGTGATGATGAAAAAAATGAAAAAATTGGTTGGTATTTAGGGTCTAAAATCATTAAGGGAATAAAGTGGTGACTTGGCCCCCGCCTTAAGGCCCATTTACACAGAGCGATGATCGCTCAAAGATCGCTCAAACGACAGTTTGAGTGACAGCTTTGAGCGATCATTTTGCACAAACTTTTAAGTAGCTACTCAGCTACTTAATAGCAATTAAGTCTGCAAATGAACCCTTAGCTGAAAGCAGTTAATAGCCCGAGGGCTACTATCTGCATTCAGTTTCTTAGTTCTCCATTGGGAAACAATGCTATCAGCACTACCCACAGAGAACTGCTGATAAGGCTGACTGACGATTTTTAGGTTGCTCTGCATTTAATGATCAACTAGCAGTGCATGATGGGCGCACATTTAGATGCAACGAATATCGCTTAAATGATCGCTTTTTAGTGATTTTTGAGCAATCATCGCTCCGTGTAAATGGGCCTTTACACATGCTCTAAAGCAGGGGTGTCAAACTCCTTTTCACCGAGGGCCACATCAGGCTTATGGTGTCAGACAGTACAGTAAGGGCTCGTTCGCGCAAGCGTATTTGCGCACTTAATATGCACTGAATAGAAGCCATTGATTTCAGTGAGTTCATGAACATGATGTATATTTTCACACAGTATGACCTATTATGTTACATACTACGCACCCCAATAGGCCATTGAAGTAAATGGGCCACGCAAATACGTGGTGAATGCGCAGGAAACCTGTGTATTCACTGCATTTTTGTGCACCATTTCAGTGGGCCCATCTGCGTTCTTTTTTGCGTGCCCAAATATACATGCATAAGCGATTTTCGATTGTGCAAATACGCAGCATATTTGTGTGACCAAAATACGATTACGCCTGTGTGAACGAGGCCTAATATTGACCCTGATAGTGGCCCAAGTAAAAATAGTGACCCTGATAGTGGCCCCAGTAAAAAGAACGACCTTTGCAGTGGCCCAATTAGTAATATTAACCCCCTCAGTAGTAATACCCCATAGCAACATTAACCCCCCCCCCTCAGTAATAACATTAACCCCCCTCAGTAATAATAAGCCCCCCCTCGGTAGTGATAATAAGCCCCCCCCCCACGGTAGTAGTAAAAAGCCCCCCCCCTTGGTAGTAGTAGTAAGCCCCCCCCCCCTCAATAGTAGTATTAAGCCCCCCCTCTCGGTAGTAATAATAAGTCCCCCCCTCGGTAGTATTAATAAGACCCCCATAGGTAGTAATAAAAAGCCCCCCCCAGTAGTAATAATAAGCCCCCCCCCGGGAGTAATAATAAGACCCCCCCTGGTAGTAATAATAAGCCCCCCCCAGTAATAATAATAAGCCTCCCTCAGTAATAAGTCCCCCCAGTAATAATTAGCCCCTCCCAGTAATAATTAAGCCCCCCTCAGTAATAATAAGCCCCCTCAGTAATAATAATAAGCCCCCCCAGTAATAATAATAAGCCCCCCTCGGTAATAATAAGCCCCCCTCAGTAATAATAATAATCCCCCCTTGTTAATAAGCCCCCCCACAGTAATAATAGTTCCCCCCTAACCCATATACTTACCTCCTCCTTGCTGTCAGCGCCGATCCCCCTCTGCTCGCGTTGAGCCCGGGTGCACACTGACATCAGTGCGTAGCCCAGAACGCTTCCTCCCTGACTGCTCTCCTACGGAACTGAAGAGTAGGGGACTCTGGGTAGGAGGATCCCGGTTGCACACTGACGTCAGTGTGCGCTGGGATCAGCACTAGCAGCAGGATTACCAGCGGGGAGCTGCAACACCCCAGCTGGTAATCGCTGCAGTGGTGAGCGGCATCGGCGGGCCACATAACACGTGGCAGCGGGCCGGATTCGCTCTAAAGCATCAATTTTACACAGAATGCTTTGTGTTTGGGTGAAACGCGGTCAGGAATGCAGAGAAATTAGGTTCACCTGGGCTTTGGGGCTGAAAAAAACCCTCTGCCACATAAAGAAATGCTCATTTTATAAAGGGTAGATTACAACTGTATTATTGTATCTTGACGCCACCGAAAGCTAGAGGTTTGACAGGAGAAACGCCCCTCTCACACCCCTAGCTCCCGATAGGGTCAAGGCTGAAAGGTCCTAGCAGCACATTGTGGATTGATTTGTGCCAGCGATGCAGGCTTAGGCTGAAGGTTTCTGCTGTAACATGGCAGAATTAACATCTAATAATGTAAGGCTAAGAAGAAACTTACCTTCAGCCTAAGCCTGCATCGCTGGCACAAATCAATCCACACACTGCAGCCAGCAGTGTCTGCAGAGCAGCCGCCCCCCCCCCTTCCATGTGCAGGGTAAGAGCTTACGCCTCCGGGCTGGCCGCCGCCTGTGTGTTGCGTCCCGCCAGCCGGCAGTCACCTCCATGCCGTCCGCTGCCTCTGTGCTGCCTCCTGCCAGCCGGCAGTCACCTCCGTGCTGCCCGCCGCCTCTGTGGTTCCTGACGGGTGCTCCTCCATTGACAGGTCCCAATACAGCCACAGTCCGCAACTTGAAGTGGGGGTGGGGGAGGGAGCGTGCTTGTGGGCCACAGCCCCCGGTAAAACCGCTTGCTGATGCAATTCCTTAGTGGCCTTCCAGGACCTGCAGGCCAACGAGCTCTGCAGCCAATCACGTACAAGGGGTGTCACACCCCTGTCAATCTTGGCTCCACCAGGATTTCCTGGTGGCGTCAAGATACAATAATACTGATTACAACATTAGGGCTCAGGAACCTCAAGTTACGCCTCTGAATATGCTGCATCACATGGTGGCATACATAGCTGGAGTGATACATAGCTTGACATTTGATGTAGCAGTGATCTCTCAGGTTACAATGCTTTCCTCTTACAATGGACATTTCTGGGTCTACTGTAACTTGAAACATTTCAAACTTTCTTTTTTCATTATTTTGCTTGGCGTTTTGGCACTTGAAAACCAATTACCAGTTTTCTATTGAATTACGATCTCAAATTACAATATTTTCAAGTTAAAATGTCAGTCTCAGAACTAATTACTACTGTAACTTGCGGGGGCATTTACATTACTAAGTAAATATACTCGGAAATGTGTTATTTTGCATTCCAGTTAACAGCACAAAGAGGAATTGTTGTGACATTTTGCGTCATATTTTTAGTAAAGAAAAGTCCCCACACCCCAGACCGGCTCAGAAAATAGTACTTCCTCATTAAGCTGAGGAATAAGGATAGAAATAACATGAATATGCCACTTTAGTAGGGTGACTTAATTACATGTAAACTGATATGTCGTCATGGGGGATTAAACCATAAAATCCTCCTTTTCATGTGGGCAGCAAAAAAAAAAAGAAATAGGTAGAACTCTTTGGCAACATCTCAGCATTTAAAATCAGGGAAATTCCATTTAATTTATCATTTTTACATGAGAAAACTCTGTTATGAATAAAGACAGCAAAAGTAAAAAAAAAGTTCTTGGAACCAGACAGAGCACATCGGGAAGATGACTTGGGCCGGTCACACAGGAACGGGTCGGATTCCGCTAGCGGATATCCACAGCAGGAGCACTGCGAGTGATCGTGGAAATGAATTGCGAATGGTTGTGTATGCAGGCCGTTTTCCACGCAAATGTACATGGATGGACAGCGTATCATCCGCACAGAAGAAAACTACACAGCCTTGTTGTAATCATCACTGTCATCTCCTCCTCCTCCGCCCTGTCAGATATCCATAACAGATTCTATAGCCAACAAACAATACTATGTGCCCAGTCATCTAGTTGTTGTGCGGCTAAATTTACACCAGGCCTGGTTGTTGGTGGTGTAGACACTGCGGTACCACCTGGTTGAGTCCACTAGCTTTAGGCAACTAATGGGGTGCACTAAGTCTAGGTTGCAGATATTTAGCCACCATTACTTCTCCAAGAAAGCTGCCCCTGCCTTGCACAATCATGTAGAGAAGAGAGTGGGCCAGACCTTACAACTGCCGGTGTGCAGCAAGGTGTATGCCACAGTCGACCCGTAGAGCAGCAACCATGGCCAGGGAGAGTACATGTCTTTCACGGCACACTGGGTCAATATTTTGCAATACGATGCACCACTGCAAAAAGGCCAGGCATTCCTGATGCCTCCAAGTTTGCATTAGTCTGGTTTAATTTATGACACCAGGCACCTATCCTCTTCAATGTCTTAGCTTGCTCTCCTCCTTTCTCCTTTCATAGGTTGAAGATGGAGGGCTGCCGTGCTGCATCACAGCTGCTGGGCCCGGCCAGAAAGGAAATCTCATGCTGGCAGATAACGGGAAGAACATTGTCACTGTACTGCATTTAGGTCACACAACACATGTTCATTCTGGTCATGACATCATTCTTTAACACATATGTTATTTTGCAGCATGTGCTGGTCATGTCCAAGAGAGTTTGCGTTCGCTTTAGCGATTCTTATGTGTTTAAGCATGCCTTCTTAGACTTGCAATGACTAAATGGTCTCACTGAACACCACTTGATATGTGATTTTCCAACGCAATGGAGTCCCATCTTACACAAGTAGATCCATCTTTATGAACAGTGGAAAGCCATGAGGGATTTCCTTGTGCAGCAAACGGGCAGCTTTTGGAGCCAGTGTGATTTTCTGCTCAAGAATTAGAAGTTAATCAGAGATGCATGTCGCAGGGACAAGAGCGGAATGAACAATATTATGCCGCTAATATTCATCTGGAGCAAACACTCACCGCGATGATTCGGTCAAGGAATGTAGGAAGGATCACATGTGGCTTGCAGCAGCACTATTGTTTCGGAGGAGGTGGGTTTGGAGATGGAGTAATCATAGGAAGGGATAGGGGACGAGGTAGTAGCCACTGTTATATTTGGATTCTATATACTTGTTACTGTAAATTACCATAATGCTTTTCTCCACGTAACCCTATTTTTGCACAGGATAGACATCATAGACCTGGAGAGAAGATTTTCATTTGACTATTGACTTCACTACTCAAAGTACAGTCAACTAAACTTCCTAAAATCCACCCTTACATCCTCCTTCCTGGAGTCTTCACATGCAACTGGTTTGGCTAGAGATAGGCAAACTCAATACCTATCACTATCTATCATTCCTTGTACAGAGTCTGTCCTCACACTCATCAAAGTTCACTCACACGTACATCAGTGGTAGAATAATGAGAGTGATGATGATAATGAAGAACATGATGAAGAGGACCAATAATAGTAGTATGGGGTGGAGTTGGAAGCAACCGGGCCCTCGGAAACACTAGCGAGGATGGCGAGGTATATGCTTTGTTGCTTGTGAACTGACAGCCATATTGTTAGCATGTAGCAAAAAGATGATTATTGGATTACCACATTTTTAGGTCCTCAGTATAAAACCTAAATGGGGGAATTTTTTCCACCTTCTGAGAAGGAGGCTAAATTGGATTACTAGCTCACCATGGCTTTCAAAAGGCACACACCTGCTGCAAGCATGTTGGATCGGGAGGCTACTCTTTGCTCACCGCTAAGTCAACGCTCCACTGCGTCTGCCAGCACAGTGAAGATTTTAAAACACTGTGCTTGATTCAACTGATTAGATCTGCCATCACTGCTGTCGGCTTGCTACTACTACCACCAACCGATCACTACTACCAGGCCTGCACAACCACTGATCTCCAGGCCTGTTGTCCATTTAATACTACATTGACGCTGATGCAGCTACTTCTCCTACCACACTTGCTGCAACTACCAGGCCTGCACAATCACAGCTCAACTGGATGATCCCAAAAAGAGATAATTTTTTCTAAGGTTTACATTTGTAAAAAAAAAAAGCCATTTCTTCTTCTCTTTCGAGGACACCAATCCTGTTGCTACTCCACAAAATGGAATAATTGTTGACAGTTTGTAAAAAAAAACATTGCTTCTACTTCGCTTTGCAGGTGCAAAGCATGTTGCTACTCCCAAAAACTGATATTTTTGGACTGTTTTGAAAAAGCCATTGCATCTTTTATTATCTGCCAGTATATATGTATAAACACTGGCAGACATCTTCCATCAAAAGAGGTTAAATTTGGGAACTTTTTTACTTTTAAAAAGCGTAAAACGTCTGTAGTGCCCCAGTACATGCTTTCCTGGCCCTCTCTATAATGTCATACATGTTTGTCTTAGGCTGGGTTTACACAGGGCGGATTTGCAGCGGAAATTCCGTCCAGAATTTCGCTGTGGCAAATCCGCCTGCGGCCGCTAAGCCCGGTATTTGCCAGCCATGTGGACGAGATTTGTCAAAAATCTTGTCCATACGAGATGGGCAATTCGTCACGGCAAAGCTGGCAGAAGCCGGCGCTGTGGTGCGAATTCCCCGGCCGCAACATGTCTATTTTTTTTTTCCGGTGCGGTCGCGCTGCTTTTTATTGGAGCATTTGCCGCAATGGAAAAGTATGCGGCCAAACCGCTCCAAAGCCCATGGCAAAGGGCCAAGGGTTTTGAAGCTGCATCTTTTCTGGTGAAAATCTCACGTTTTTTGCTGCGGCAAAACCGCGAGATTTCCAGCGGGATTCCGCCCTGTGAGAACCCAGCCTTATGTTGATGCACTGTGCAAAACTGTCTTGTTATTCTGATATGTGTATTGCACAGCTGCAGCAAATGAGAGGTTAATGTCTGCAAAGTGTGAGTTGACTGTCTGTTGAATGCATCAATTCTATCCTGTCATGTGGTATGAGTGAGGCTATAAATCTAAGTGCTTAAGAGCTGGAAAGGAGATCCATCTTCAGTACCACCAGAGAGCAAAGCACAGAGGAACATGGGGGCACCTTCAGTCCTCATGTGTTGAAGATGGAAGAAGAGGAGAGATTTCCCGAGCGCAAGGATCAGCATGAGCAGTGAGTGAGTCCACCGCAGAGAGAAAGAGAGAGAGTGTGAGACAGTCCTAAGTCTTCCTTACACAAGACCCAGTGCAGAGGTACTCCTCTTTTTCTTTCAATTGTTCACGCCCAAGCGTCCTGAAGTCTGGGACCATTGGGTGGAGGTACGCGCCTACAATTGTCACACACACAGGCGTCCTGAAGTCTGGGATCGTTGTGTGGAGGTACTCATCTTCAAGTCTGTCTGTATACATTTATAATTCTTCTTGCACTTGGAATACTGTTTATTTTTGCCTTGTATCATTGGAGTGTTTATTCAAGTAAAGGTATTCCAGGCCCTGACCGTTCCCGGGGACCTAAGGTACAATACTCCTGCTTGTGGCTTGTTTGTTTCCCCGCTGATGTTCATGTCGGGGGGGGGGGGGGGGGTACCGTAATGGTGGCGTTACCCGTGACAACCTCAGCACCTGTTCTACCGTTTATTGGGCATCCCCATGCCGGGGGTGTCCGGAGGAGATAGGCCCAGCGCTGCCCTGGCTGTGTGCGTCCCTCCAGGAGGGAGCGTGGTAAGTGCCGCCGTGAGAAGCCTGTATCTTGCCCTCCCAGCTCCTCAGCGTATGCCATGTGTCCGTGGTCACCCTACAGGACACTGCACTTCCACTACTGCAGTGTGTTTTTCAACAAGCTGTTAGTTACCACTGGGTATCATCCGGTTACCCATAGCCATACATGTTGCTGCAAATTTTGACATTAATTTTGCCTTAAAAATGTCTAAAAAGCACTAAGATACCCTCGTAGTAAGAGTGATGTAAGAGTGTTAGGCTATTCACATGGATGAAGGCGATATCTGGCTGTAAATCATGGCCCCATATCGCCCTCGCTATCCATGTGAAATTCCCAAGGATGCGAGGCGTTGTCATGTGAAACAGCCTTGCATCACTTTAGAGATACAGGGAGCCTCCAGTGTGGCTGACAGCTGCGGCGGAGGTTCTCAGAGCTTGTAAGCAATGGGAGATCTTGCACCGTGTGCGCCCAGCACGTGGTGCTGCTGCCGACGGGCCCATTGAAAACAATGGGCGCTGCGATGCGAGAGTACGCACAAGATAGGACATGCTGCGATTTGATTCTTGCACACTGTGTCATGTGGGGGGAAAAAAACGCTCATGTGTAAGACCCCATTCAAAAGAATGTGGTTCATATTACAGCGAGATTTGTGCCCCTCGCAATGTACAATTCTCGCACGTTTTTCTCGCCCATGTGAAGCCGGCTTTACACAGGGCTTTTGTGGCTTTTAAACAATGTTATACAACAGTTTTAGGGGTATTGGTGGAGTTCCAGTTCGGTTCAAACTGAAATTTTTGCTAAAATTCGGCTTACGCGCCAAACCTAACTTTTGAAAAGTTTGTTCACCTCTACATCACAGGAAGCTCTTGATATCGGTGTTGCTTCTTATTCATATACAATACATACATAAATAGTAAAATGGGATATTTTGGCAGAGAAAGCGGCAGTTTTGCCTGTCGAAAGTACTTTATTCATATACATACATGCATAGTAAACAGCAACACTGATATCAAGGACCTCCTGTGATACTTTCTACTACTTGCTTGAACTGTATGTTAATATTTTAATATAGTTTGAAGATATGAACTGTGCGGAAACCTCTAAGCTACACAGTATATCCAGCAGCTAGATGGAAGGGTTTTTCCTGTGTAGCAGGTGATTAATAAGGGCTTCGACAAGTCATTGGGTCCAGTACAATCTGTGTGTCTATCCCTTAGCCTGGGGCTGTGCACGGTTTACGGCTGTGATCACATGTAATAGTTGCTCATACATTACACTCTGCTCCTCCCATGTATTGTGCTGGTAGATTGTGCTGCTGTCAGTATAGGACATCCTCCTTCTAAGAAGGGGGGAGGAAAGCTGTGACAAACTGGGTAAAAGAGGAGAAGAAGGAGACGCACAATGGGGTATGCAAAGGGAAACAGGCTGCAACCTCAATAGATGCCATAACCTGCAGAACAGCTTCACCCACATTGTACTGCAGACAATGAGCGACGTGGAGGCCTCTAACAGCCAAGATCTCAGATCAACTTACTTACTCGAAGAATTTCCTTGGATTCAGAGTCTGCTCGAGCCCGAGAAAGTATAGAGAAGAACAACATTTGGTGAGTAACTCAATAATTAAGTCACTTTACTTATTTAAAGAGACACTTTCACCTACTTTTAGCCCTATTAGCTCATCTTATGGTCTGAAAGTAGGTGACCTGCTGAGTCCGGGGATGTCCGTGTTAGGGCTCATTCACACGGGTGTATTGTCACTGTATATTATACGCGCGGTGAATGCGGCAATGAAAGTCATTCTTCCATTCAAACTAGTGTGTGGACACTGCGGGTCGATACGCAAGAGAAATAAATCGCAACATGCTCAATACCATATGTAGCCCTTCTATATGTTGAGTATGAAACACTGTCCATACGCATGTATTGCTAAGGGGCAGCACTTCCATACGGAAGGGAATTTTAAAAATACACTAAAAAAATCACACTGCGCATGTCCGTGATCGCCTAATTCACAGGCATGCGGAGTTCCATATGCAGCTCGTACGCGGTCTCTGCCGGCAGAGCGTATGGGCTGTAATGTGTACAATGCTGCAGGAGACCCACAGCATTGCACGCATACGCCCATATGAGCAAGTCCTGATACTAACAGCCGCAAAAAGAAATAATAGAACTTGCCCTATCTTTCTCGCATGTAGTTTTTTTACACGCAAGCAACATAAGGCAGGACCTATCTTCCTTCCTTTTTAAAAAAAATCGCACGCAATAGCGCAGAGTTTGAATAGTCAAAAAAAAATCACTGGATTATACGCAAATACACTCCATAGTGGCGAGCGTATTTGTACATGCTCCCATTTGTTTAAGCCCTAAGGAAGGAGCGAACTTACATTGGAAGGTAAATACACAGAAAGTGCTTAGTATGATTTGGTGACATCATATGGAACTTGTAGAAAGATGAAAGGAAGTCCAGCTGATACACTTCTTAGTACTGTAGGACCTCGGGTGAACCGTTGCTTTTAATAGTAAATACAAATCTCACTGTAGATCGTATCAGTTTTCCAGGAAGGAAGAGGTAAAATGTAAGCCTCTCCTATAGATATCACATATAGGTGTGCTTGGGTGAAAACATTCATCTCCCATTAAGGGCTCCTTCCCACGGACGGATTTCCGCCGCGTAATACGCGGCAAAAATCTGCCGCGTTGCCCGCAGCTGTTAGGTTCTATTGAACCCAATAGCTCAATGTTCACGGTGCGGAATTCCGCACCGTGAAATCACCCGTCCTCACCCGTGGCATGCTCTATTTGCCGCTGGTGTACGCTCGGAGGGCTTCCATTGCAGTCAATGGAAGCCCGTCTGTCATGCTATCTTCCACTGTAGCACAGCAGAAGATAGCGTGAAACCGCTCTCCGCCCACCGCGGCCGGCGTGTCATGTGACGCTGTGTGTGTGTCATATGACGCCGAAGCGTCATGCGGGACGGAAGACTCTGGATCCGCAGGTAAGTATGGGGTCTCTGGGGGGCGCCGTGACAGGCTGGCCTAAGACAAACAGGCCTAAGTGGATGGATGTTTATAAATATTGATAAACATTGACTGACTTCTCCTTGAGTCTCCTTGTTTAGAAATTCTGTTGCCGTTGGTAACGTCCACGAACAGTTTGGCTGCCTTCACACCTGCGTTAGGGTCAGTTCAGAGTTTCTGTATCTATGCTCTGTTTTTGGAGAGAAACTGATATAAAATGGAATAGACAAATTTCAACAGGACAAGTTTAAAAAAAAAGCAAAACAAACATAAAGTCTGCAGTTTCTTTACATTCTGTGAGGTTTTCAGTTTTTTGGACGTCAGCGTTATTCTTCTGCCCAAAATAACAGAAACAAATCGAAGCCTTTCCATTTGTTTTCCATTCTGTTAAATATCTATACATATGTACATTGGGAGTACTGATCATCCCATGAACTTTTGACACCAGTTTCTTGGCAGCTTTTTTCCCCTTCTCCAGTTTTTAAGGGCTCTTTCACAGATGCGTTGTTTTCGCACAGAATAGGCGCGTCAATAAAATTGCGTCTATTAGAATCAATGGTTTTCTATAGAAACGTTCAGAGGAAAGAATTTTTGACATGCAAAAAAACTCGCATTTTAAAAAGATCGGACTTGCATGACTGCAATTCACGCATCTTAGGCTTTATTCACACGAGCGTATTCAAGCACAATAGCTCTCTCCCTGCCCCCTTCCCTTGCTGAGAGACGGCAGGGGGTTGGAAAGGGGGAAGGCAGTATAGCAGAGCTGAACTGTCTCCCCCTGCCTGACGTCAATCCGGGCTCAGCAACTCATGCGTTTCTACAGCGCTGATGGGCACACTTAAAAACACCCACACTCCTGTGACTATACCCTAAGGTCCATGCTGTGTGAAAAGATAGAACCTAACTAGAGGTGAGCGAGTAGTGCCTTAGTCGAGTATCTGCCCGCTTGTGTATAAAGATTCGGGTCCCTCTCCCCCCCCCCGCTCCCCCCTCACCTGTCACCCGCGCCGGCAGCCGAATCTTTAGACATGAGCAGGTAGATACTCGACTAAGGCACTATTCGCTCGAGTAGTTAGCCTTAGCGAGTATACTCACTCATCTCTAAACCTAACCTATCTTTGGTGTGTAATACTCAGGAGTCTCCATAGACTCCTATGGGAGCTGAATAACAAAGGAGGGAGTTTAGCTGTGTCCGGCGCTCGGCAAAGAAGACAGGTGTCTCAATTTAAGACATTAGAAGTCATTAGGAGGCTTTCTACCGACCGAGGGAATTCGGAATAGCAGCGTATTTTTCTGCAGCATGCGGCTCCCGGTCATGTGAATGGGCAATTTCACCGCTAATTAAACTCGGGACTTAAATATGGGAAATTGTCCATTCATGCTATTTTCTGTGCATTAAGCTATGATTTTTTTGCGTAGCTATTAGAGCAAGAAGACGATCCCCAAGTGAAAGAGCCCTAAGAGCTCCCACACATTTGCGTTTTTTTTTACGCGAATGTCAATGGGACTTTCTAATGTTAAAAACGCATCGTAAGTTTGTGCTTTGCAATTTTTGTGCGATGCATTTTTAACATTAGAAAGTCCTATTGACAATCGCGTTAAAAAAAAACGCAAGTGTGTGGGAGCCCTAAGGGCTCCTTCACATGGGCATATGTATTTTTGAGGGTGGCTCAAAACAACATATTTGCGCTGTGAACGAGGCTTTTTTGATCGCATATTGGTGCATTTTACTGTATTTTTTGCACACACAGGGCATGTTCATTTGCATGCAGCAAACACATCCTGATTTAAATGCCTATTTAGCTTAATGAGTTCTAGATGTGTTTTTACAGACTTCCGCAGCGTATTATGCATCCGTGTGTGCATCGAGTATGCATTTGGACACTGCCAATAGACTTCTATGGGCACCTTTGGTGCGCAGGTCCTATTTATTTGTGAGAGAAATGCACATGCAAAAACGGAGAATGTGTAAGAACCCATCATTCTCTGTGCAAATCCGGCCGTGTGAGGGAGCCCTAAAGATGTAACAGAGTTATAAAATGTTAATACATTTGTCGCATCTTTATACACATCTGCAGATGTGGAGTCACTTTTTACACCACCGGCTACTGGAGTGAGATTTATGTTATAAAAGTCTCTGATAAACTTAAAAAAGGTGCAATTTATGCTAGAATTCTGGTGCAGCACTAGTAAGAGCTTCTATAGGCTCTATTCACACTGGGCAGTTCGGTTGCAATTAAAACTGCACCAAAAAGTGTATCAGTAAACTCTTGTGTGTTTTTGCCAGCATTCTAGTAAAATGTGGCAAAAAATCCACATAGTTTAAGGGCTTATTCAGACGACCGTATATCGGCCGGGTTTTCACGCCTGACCGATATACAGCGTCCCTCTCTGCAGGGGGAGGAGGCTGGAAGAGTCGGGAGCAGTGCACTGAGCTCCCGCCCCCTCTTCACCGCTCGCTACTATTTGCAATGGGAGGGGGCAGGACGGGGCAGAGCCAAGTTCAAGAACTTAGCCCCGCCCCCTCCCATTGCAAATAGTGGTGAGGGGGCGGGAGCTTAGTGCACTGCTCCGGACTCTTCCATCCTCCTCCCCCTGCAGAGAGGGACACAATATATCGGTAGGGCATGAAAATGCATGTATAATCATGAACCTGCACTGTATATATAATCTTAGTCAGCAATGTGACAATCAAAGTTTTGGCTCAATAACTGTTAATAACAATTTGTTTGTTATCCAAATAATGTAAAAATACTACTGATTTCCCGGACACAAAAATATATATATATATTTTTTGTCTAGTGTTATATATGTGCTTTTCACCAAATGTAAATAGAAATGTTAAAATATACGAAATGAACAACATGCATGTATGTTTTACATCTTTCAGATCTTCATGTATTCTGAACAGAAAGTGGATCTGAAAATTAATATTATTGGTCCTATGGGGTAAGATCAAGTATATTCTTTGAGAGCACCATTACGATTATGAATTTCATTGTAATAGGTACAGTGCAACATTACAAAATATGATTAAAAAAGAGCATTCCAGGCCCGGGGCGCTATAGTTAGGGTGCTTTTACACAGGTTGGCCAAAAAATGGCTCAAACGAGTAGTTACTAGTTGCTTTGTGTCAGTAAATTATGGCTCATATGGATGGAGGTGGATGTCAAGAAGAGATGTTCCGGAATGTTCCTCCTCTATTCATTGAACGACTATCACTTCTGTGTGATAGTTGTTGTAATGACTGCCAGGCACTTAAAGCAGTATTCTGGTTATAGGATGTTTTTTTGCGATTTTTACCAATCCACTGGATGGGTTAGAACTGATAAATCTGTGCTGGTCCGACCACTGGGACCCCCACTGATCCAGACAATTGAGAACCCATGTCCTCCCTATTTCACAGTTGAAGATGCAGCATCCCATTTCTGTAGTGTAGTGGGGAATGGAGCTGCCAATCACACATACGCAGCAGTGACTCCATACCACTCAATGGCGCAGACACATAGCTGAGTATTGCACTCAACTACTTCTGTCTTTCCCGTAGATATGAGTGGAGCAGCACAACGATACTCATTTCTATGGGACAGAAAGAGGTAGCCAAGTGCAATGCTCAACCATGTGTTAGAGGAATGGAGTCACTGCTGCGTATGTGCAACTGGCAGCTCTATTCCCCACTACACTACAGAAATAGGACAATGTACGTTGAGCTGTAAAATAAGGAGGGAGCGGAAACGGGTATCTCATTCTGGGGATCACTGGAGGTCCCAGGGGTCGGACCCCAACCAATCTAGCAGTTTTCACCCATCCAATGGGTGGGTGAAAACTTGATGAAATGACCAATAACTGGAATACCCATTTAGGCACCTGATAGTCGTACTTTGTTAAAGTACCCTTAGGGTTATTAAGGGAGGCTAAAGGCACTTTTGAAAATGAAGTAATGATTGATCCCCATTGGCCACTACCCCACATTTCCACATTTCTGTTGCACTAAAATTAGTCTTCAGCTTTTCAGGCTGCAAGAGAGCAGTGCCAACATATTGAGAAAGTCCCAAAACACCCTATAAATACATGTAAAGAACTAGAAGCAATTGTTCATAAAAGATCCAATCGAGGCCACAATTTATGGATTTTAAAAAAAAACCAATGTTCTGTGTTTACATTTTTTACCAAGCAGTGTTCCCCTCTGAAAATAAGATCATTAGGGATTGGTAGGGATAGCCTAACATGTCACCCCTTCCATGGCCCTGAATCTCCGAGTAGCGCTAACACCATCTTCTTTAGACACGTTCAGACAGAGAGGACTTGCATCTCCTCTGTGACGCTGCGTGGTGCCCTGCACAGCATTACCCCACTCTTCTCAGCTTCCTCCTCACTCAGAGTATAGTGAATGTTGGAGCTGAAGGGTGTATGTTAGTGCTACCAATGGCCATATCATAGAATTGTTAGTTGTGGGGGTCTTAAATTTATAGAATCATAAAATGATAGAGTTGGAAGGGACCTCCAGGGTCATCACGTCCAACTCCCCTGCTCAGTGCAGGATTCACTAAATCATCCCAGACAGATATCTGTCCAGCCTCTGTTTGAAGACTTTCATTGAAGGAGAACTCAACACCTCCTGTGGTAACCTGTTCCACTCATTGATCACCCTCACTGTCAGGGCTCCCACACACTTGCGATTGCGTTTTTTGTTAACGCGATTGTCAATGGGACTTTCTATTGTAAAAAAACGCAACACAATGCACCAAAAACGCAGTTGCATTGCATTTTTTTACAATAGAAAGTCTCATTGACAATCGCGTTAACAAAAAACGCAATCGCAAGTGTGTGGGAGCCCTTAGAAAGTTTTTTCTAATATCTAATTTGTGTCTCCTCCCTTTCAGTTTCATCCTATTGCTTCTAGTCCTTCCCTGTGTAGAAGAATAGGGCTGATCCCTCTGCACTGTGACAGCCCTTCAGATATTTGTAGACAGCTATTAAGTCTCCTCTCAGCCTTCTTTTTTGCAAGCTAAACATTCCCAGATCCTTTAACCGTTCCTCATAGGACATGATTTGCAGACCGCTCACCATCTTGGTATCTCTTCTCTGAACTTGCTCCAGCTTGTCTGTCTTTTTTAAAGTGGAGTGCCCAGAAATGGACACAGTATTCCAGATGAGGTCTGACTAAGCAAGAGTAGAGGGGGATAATGACCTCACGTGATCTAGACTCTATGCTTCTCTTAATACATCCCAGGATTGTGTTTGCCTTTTTGGTTGCTGCATCAAATTGTTGACTCATGTTCAGTCTATGATCTATTAGTATACCCAAGTCTTTTTCACATGTGCTGCTGCTTAGCCCAATTCCTGCCCCCAGCCCCGCTTGTCTTGGGATAGTTGAATGAATTATTGCAGATCCAAAAGCTATCATATGGAAATTTAAGGACCATTGAGGGGGGCATTCTGAAACTGCCAATTTGAAAATTTATCAAAGCTTGTCGCATCCACCGCTAAATGCTTGTCTGACCTAAAGTCAGAGGCGATATTTGGATGATGCAAATGGGATTTTGACATAACACCTTCACCTTAGGCCTCATGTACACGGGCATGCACCGATTCTCTGTGGGAAATCCCGCACGGAATCCTCCGCTGCCAGCGACCCTGCATACCTGTCAGAAATCATCTTCTTCTGTAGTGCGGATGTGCTGCTGGCGCTCCAGCGCACATGCGCAGTACAGATTTCCCCGCACTGTTGCCTAGGCGATGATGCGGATCCACAGCACTTTTGCAATGCTCATTGCAGAAGTGCGCGGCAGGGACAGCTTTCATTGACTTCAATGGAAGCCGTCCCTGCGTGTCTGCTCTGAAAATAGAGCATGCTGCAATTTTATTTTGGCATGTAGTAGCCACAAATAAAATCTGCCTGTGTTTGTGGAGAGGAATCTCCACACATCAATGGGCACACTGAGCAGCAGATCGCCAGTTTACAAGCGCGGAATCTGCAATTCAATTTGCCCTGTGTGCATGAGGCTTATTGTGTCTATAATTCAATGTCTGTGTTTGGTGTTAAAATAATCCCAGTGCATTCATATTGTGTGTGTTGAGGAAACAGTAAACATGCCTAATGTTTTGTACTAGGGGTGTAACTAGAACTTTTAGGCCTCCTTCCCACGAGCGTGACGGGCTCCGCAGCGTAATATTCCGCTGTGAAGCCCGTCACGGCGCCCCCCAGAGCCCCTATACTTACCTGCGGGAGATAGCGTGAAATCGCTTCCCCGCCCACCACCGCCGCGTCACCGCTCGTCACCGCTCGTCACCGCCCACCGCTCTCGCGTCACCAGCCGTGTCACGTGACGCGGCCGGACCGCGTCATTTGGCGTC
This sequence comes from Eleutherodactylus coqui, assembly GCF_035609145.1. Taxonomy (NCBI): domain Eukaryota; kingdom Metazoa; phylum Chordata; class Amphibia; order Anura; family Eleutherodactylidae; genus Eleutherodactylus; species Eleutherodactylus coqui. The sequence continues at coordinate 138,078,336 of NC_089840.1, read as the reverse complement.
ATATGACGCTCGGCGGTGGGCGGGAAAGCGTTTTTTCACGCTATCTCCCGCTGGTTACAGCGGGAGATAGCGTGAATGGACGGCTTCCATTGACTGCAATGGAAGCCGTCAGTGCGTACAGCCCGTCCTCACCCGCAGAAAATAGAGCATGCTGCGGGTGAGGACGGGAGAAATCGCGGTGCGTAATTCCGCGGTGGAATTACGCATCGTGAGCATGGAGCTATTAGGTTCAATAGAACCTAATAGCTGCGTGCAACGCAGCGGATTTTCGCCGCGAATTACGCGGCGGAAATCCGTTCGTGGGAAGGAGGCCTTAGGCCTCCTTCCCACGAACGGATTTCCGCCGCGTAATTCGCGGCGAAAATCCGCTGCGTTGCACGCAGCTATTAGGTTCTATTGAACCTAATAGCTCCATGCTCACGATGCGTAATTCCACCGCGGAATTACGCACCGCGATTTCTCCCGTCCTCACCCGCAGCATGCTCTATTTTCTGCGGGTGAGGACGGGCTGTACGCACTGACGGCTTCCATTGCAGTCAATGGAAGCCGTCCATTCACGCTATCTCCCGCTGTAACCAGCGGGAGATAGCGTGAAAAAACGCTTTCCCGCCCACCGCCGAGCGTCATATGACGCCAAATGACGCGGTCCGGCCGCGTCACGTGACACGGCTGGTGACGCGAGAGCGGTGGGCGGTGACGAGCGGTGACGAGCGGTGACGCGGCGGTGGTGGGCGGGGAAGCGATTTCACGCTATCTCCCGCAGGTAAGTATAGGGGCTCTGGGGGGCGCCGTGACGGGCTTCACAGCGGAATATTACGCTGCGGAGCCCGTCACGCTCGTGGGAAGGAGGCCTTAGGGTGCCATAGCAATGTCAGGAGTGGCCACTTTATTGACGGCAAACGTAATCACTTTTAGGCTCTCTGCACTTCTGCATTATCTGTTGTTAGTAAATACTAAAAGCCACAACATAAATTAGAATTGAAAAAGCAGCAAATATTTTTGCTTGAGCAACAATTAAGTTGATTATAGTATCAGTCACTGATCACCAATAACATTAAGGGGGTATTTTAAGTTCTACCATTTCTGTAAATCCAGCCCCCCATGCAGTAAAATAAAAGATTAGCATCTACTCACCTCTCCCGCTGCCTCGGGCCTCCCCTCTGATGTCATAGCTTCCGCAGCCCATTTATGGGGCAACACAGGCGCTGCAGCTAGTAAAAGAACTCAGCGCTTGATAGCAGGGATCTGTTTTTGGCTACAGCGCCTGTGACGTCCCATAAACTGGGCGGGGCTGCAGCCTTCCAGAAACACAGGCAAGAAGAACCCAGAAAGGCCATTTGGGTGCTGGGGGTCTGAAGTTGGGGGAGTGTATACTTATTTGTCATTTCAATGCATGAGCATCTGGATTTACAGAAATTGTGGAACTCAGAAAAGTGAGGGGACTATTCAGGACTCCCAAACTCCAATCAGGGCATTCAAATGCTGCTGCCAGAATGGACAGCGGCAGTTAAGGGATTATCAGTCAGTGTAAGTGCTGATTCGGGCTGTTGCAGGTGGGTGTCAGCTGTCAAGGACATCCGGTACCTGCCGTGTACTGACAATATACAACCGTCACATCAGATATAAAAATGCTCTATATAATGCTGTGATGGATCTTGTATCTGCAGAGCCGGGAAGACTTCCCTTCTGAACCAATATGTAAATAAATGGTTCCACAATGACTACAGGAACACATTGGGAGCGCACATACTAACCAAAACCATCCAGCTCGAGAATAAGACCCTGAAGATGCAGGTTGGTTCACTATTGTTTTATCATCTTTCAGAATGTTATGATAAATAAGTTTGTACAGTTCAAGAAAACATAGCTTTTTCTATAGATTGTAATAATGCGATTTTCCCAATATACCACGTTTCATTATAAAAGTCCGAAAAATAATGTTACACTTAAAGAAAGGCTCAAATATAAAATAGAAATCACATTTTTTATTTGTGTTTGCCTCTAGCTCAACACATTGAATGTCCCCTTCCCTTTAAATACCATTTTGCAGGTTATGTGTTAAATCAATCTACATGAACAGTTGAGTAGCTTTGTGAGACTATTTCATACAGACATACATATACCTCAGAGCTGAATTCACAATTGTGTGGGTTTCAGATCTAAAATCTCCCAGCATCAGGATCGGACTGGGTCAAAATGGCTCATCAGATAAGCCAGAGAAGGCTTTGCCATGTCTGGACTCTTACACAATGATTGGCCTGTGAATTTTAGCAGAAGACAAACTATAATTTCATCTCTGAAATCTGCATTCCAGGTGGAGGTTCCGTCTCATGCTGCACTTTTTTCTCCATCCAAATGCCAGTCAGCTGGGCGAAAGCAGGCGGACCCCACTATAGTCAATGGTGTCCGCCTGGCACTATTCAGGTCCATCCAGAGACAGAGCCATTCAGCTGCAGGGATTCCCCTTTCCTGCTCCCCGAACAGAACAGGAAAGCGAAACCCCCAACGCAGATGTGAAACCACTGTTAGCTATTTACACATTCTAGTAGTTCAGGGCTGTTTTTCAGTCCCAATGGATTATTGGGGGTCAGGAAGGAAGATGATGCTTGTGGTGATGATAATGTTAACAACGGCATCAATGTTTCCAACAGTAGCCTGTTGAATTGTGCACACAGCTTTAGGGCTTCTTCAGATGGCAGTGTTTTTATCATGTTTTGCGCCCATGATTTTCATGGTCGCAAAACATGACGAAATCAAACCAATGATTTCAGTAGTTTAGTTTTCACTAGTGGGATTCTAGCACGTTTATACTACCGTATGCGTGAGAAAAGCTAGGACTTGCCCTATCATTCTCACATGTAGAAAAACTACCTGCAAAAAAAGATAGGGCAGGACCTGTTTTACTGCTTTTTTTTTTAGCTTAGTTTATTTATTTTTAAAAAAAATAGTGGTTCATGCAGTAATATGCTCCCTATGTGGGCATATTTGCGCATGCGCAAGTCTGAATCTGCCCTAATATGTAAACTTTCAAGTGTCTTTCAGAGTGTATTTGCGCATAAACCTGTCAAAACCCTTTTTTTAACCATTCAAACTTCACACTATTGCCCCTTTTCCACACATATTAAAACTACGTGCGAGAAAGATAGGGCAAGGTCTATTTTTATCAGGCATAGTAATATTGAGCGAGAAACATGGCCATCAAAATGAAACCATTTAAGTCAATGGCTTCGTTTCGTCACGTTTTGTGGATGTGATTTTCACACCCACAAAACGTTACGAAATCATGGCCATCTGTTTAAGCCCTAACAGTTGTAATCTTGCTACAACCACAACCACTTCTATATAATCTATACATTCTCTTACTTAAGCATTGAAGTGACTCATAATCTGCTTTCAACGAACTACATTTTCCATTTCCATATGTGTCTTTTATGAAACTAGATATTGGATGGGAGTCAGGAAGAAATTTTTTCCCTTAAATGGGGAAAATTGGCTTCTACTTCATTGGGGTTTTTGCCTTCTTCTGGATCAACATTGGGGGGTAATAAGCAGAACTAGATGGACATGTGTTTTTTTTCAGCCTTATATACTATGTTACTATAATTAATCTCTGTAAATCTTGTAGAACCGAGCTCAGGCTGGTCATGGTGGACATGCTATTACTGAAGATATGTTCTTGTTCCATAGATCTGGGACACAGGTGGACAGGAACGCTTTCGGTCTTTGGTCTCCTCTTTCTATAAGGGCTCTGATGGTTGCCTTCTTGTCTTTGATGTCACAGATGAAGAATCTTTCTTAAGCCTTGAGACCTGGAGGAAAGACTTTGTTGATAAAATACAGACACCTATTACTAATTTTCCTATAATCATTCTAGGAAACAAGATTGACCTGGAGGATCGAAAGGTAAGGACAAGCTATGACATGATGGTCAACTGTGTTATGGCTATAGGTGTTAAATACTCATTCATTTAACCTTGGGTTCTTGGGTTCTCAATGCTACCAGAAACAAGTGTCGGTGAGGGAAGTGGGAGGGATGCGTAAATAGTGCAGAAAACTAGTGCAGAGTTTGTTCTTATTTAGTCTGCTCTTGTTGCAAAGAAGTCACGAGGAAAGGCAGATGTCTCATTATTGTCTTTGATGACTCTATGGAGGGGTGTCAAATTAATTTTCACCAAGCGTCACATCAGCATTATGGTTCCTTCAAAGGGCTGTTTATAAGGGCTCATTTACACGGGCGTATTTGCTCCCCGTATTACATGCATAAGAAAAAAAATCACAGCATGTCTTATTTTGGTCCATATTACAGACCAAAATGGCCCATTAAAGTCAATGGGATCTCGGAAATACGCAGTGAATATGCACGATAAGTTTATGCATGAAGGCAGGAGAAATTTATGGGATCTTCTTGAATTTTTTGCACGCAAAAGAAGCAAAAAGGTCCAAATACACATTGAATACGCACAGTTTCAGTACATGAAAATGCTGCATATTTCAGAGACCAAAACTGCATACACCTATGTAAATGTAACCACTCCTTATCATGGCTATGGAGCTTTCAGCACTATGATGGGGTTTCTCCCCTTCCACAACTTTAGCACTGAGCATCCTACCGTGGAGGTGGCTAGAGTGCCGAATAGGGCGTCGGAGCCGTGCCGCCACCTGTGAGCCACTGAACAGAGTGGTGTGGATGTGGCTACAGGAGATTGACGTCCAAGAAAGTGGAAAGCCAGTTCTTCTGGGCCACATAAAGTGACATGGCAGGCTGGATTTGACCCGCTGGCCTTGAGTTTGACACATGTTACAGATGCATGTATAGACCCTGTATGGTGGTACACAAAGTCCTTAGTGTTTATAGCACAAACCTGCAGGGACCCTGTGTGCCACCATATGATGCCTCTATGAAGAACAGCATTCTTTCCTAGAAGCTATGCTACGGGGGTCTAGATGGCCCTGAGATGTGTTGTAACATGCCGCCATTGTTTTGTGACCAGAGTCACATGGAGACACTGATTAGCAGTCTTTGGGCCCAGTACTGTGGATGCACACAGTACATATCTGTAGTATCGCTATGGGTGTGAGGCCTTATAATAGCTGTTCTTTTTTGTTAAATCAGGTTTAAACACATTCTTTGGAAATTCATATTGAGGGATGACCTCCAGATGTTTTCTTAATCATGCGGAATGTGCTGCCAGATAAAACATTGTTGTGTGGAAAGAGGGGAAATACTTTAAAAGTTGTCAAAGCAAATTAAATGGGTGTGTTGCTGTTTTTCCACTTGCTGAGGCCAGTCTGACTGAGAATGACAACAGTAAACTTTCTATAAGGCCTCATGCACATGGGTGGCAATGGCAGTAGCAGCGTCCGCGTGTACCTGCTTTCTTGTTCTTTTTTCTATACTACAGATGGTCTGCAGAGCTCGCCGTCAGACATGCGCAGTACAGATTAAAATTTTTTTTAAAACCCTGCTTCTCCCGCGGAATCCGCGGTCTGTCCGCAATCTCAATTACAGACGGGCCGCGGGTCAGATGGCTTTCATTGACTTCAATCTTCAGAAAATGGAGCATGCTGCAAACCTTCATCTGAAAGTGGTAACCGGGAATTGGTTTCCGCTCGTGTGCATGAAGAATCATTTATTCATTGCACGCTATGGGCAGTATTTGTTGTGGAATCCAGAGGCTGTCACCTGCTCCGGATTCCTCAGTTCAAATTTGCCCGTGTGCATTCACCCTAATGGCTCTTTCACACAGGCGTAGGCATTTTTACGTTCAAACGTGTAAACAGGCACACAAATCTGCCGTTTGTGCGCTCATTCAGACAGCCCAGTTCCAGGACTATCTTTCCTGCTCGGTGTAAAAGCACCTGGCACTATATTGGCTAGCCGGGTGCTTTTACACCACAGGAATACGCCTGTGTGATCTGATGCACTTGAATCCAATGCATTAGATGGTAGTGTATATTGGCCTGCCATGAAAATGGCAGTTGATATACGCCCGTGTGAATAAAGCCTAAAACTGACACATTTTTTAGGCTCTGAAAAACTGCTTAGCCGCGCCTAGAAAATACATATTTCTTCTGAGGGTGCGAGGTTTGTGTGGCTGTGTATACATGTACTTGCAGTGCCACAAACAGTTTTTTCTCTATGTTAGCATCATGCTAAGCAATATTAGTGTGCTATGATGTTCCTCCTTATCTCACATTAGAATTCAAGTGCAATGCTCACAAGATCCGTATTTGATGGAAAGCAAAAACACATGGGCGCATGCGCTAATACACTCGCCGCTACGGAGCGTATTTAGCGCATTGCTTAGTGTTTTTTGGGGTCTTGGAATATTACAACTCCACGCTACTGCGCCCAAGTTTGAAGAATAAAAAGCTGGAAGATAGGTCCTGCCCCATCTTTCTTGCATGTAGTATTAATGCGCAAGAATCTCAATTGTGGAAATGAAACCATTGAAATGAATGGTTTCATTTCGTCCCATTATGTGGCTGTGAAAATCACGCCCATGTGTTTAAGCCCTGAACCCACGAATAACACACCCTAAGGGCTCATACAGATGAGCGTAAAATAGAACCCATTGATTTCAATGGGTTAATTCTCATTTCGTTTTTTTGCGCGCCGTCCTGTGCACCATAACATACATATGCAGAACAGACATCGGAGCTATGCAGGGAAATCTTAATATCAGACAGGGCAAATCATCACAACGGGTCATTTTTATGATCCTTTTGAGTAATTCTAAGGAATCCACGATCACTGAATGATAAATCTGTCAAATTTTAAGATCGCCAAATCTAAGTTTGAACGACCTCAGCTTAATTAATGAAAACGTTTTTATTGTTATATTTCCTTTTATTTCTGTTTGTCATATACAATCGCTATTTTTACTCAGCAAACTCCACTTCTCTTAACGCACCTTTCTTGTTATATATTTTTTCATATTTTTACCACAAACACATTTTCACTCAATTGTTCCAATAAGACTTTCATGCAGCAGTATTTTGATCTGCAGTTTGTTTCAGTATTTGTCAGCCAAAACCAAGACTGGAGCCTACATAGGAAAAGTATCATGGAAAGATTTGCACCTCTTCTGTCTTTTGAAACTTCTTCTGGGTTTAGTTTACAAGTACTGAAGCCAAACAGTGTTGTGTGAGCCCAGCCTCAGGCTAGTTTCACATGAGTGTATTACTGTCACATTGATGTGCCTGTAAGGCCTCATGCCCACGGCCGAGTCGGATTCTGCCAGCCCGGCGCCCCCCAGAGACCCCATACTCACCTCTCTGGATCTGCCGCGAGAGTCTCTGCCGGCGAGCATGCGCAGTGCAGCGCATGATGTGCCGGCGCTGGGTGGTAACGCATTTTCCCGTGATACTTCCACTGTGTGCACAGCACAGAGTATTGCGGGACAAATAATTTCTATTGACTGCAATGGAAGCCGACCACACAATTTTCCGCGATGAATAGAACATGCTGCGATTTTCCACTCACGGGCAGGGGAGAATCTGTTAACGTAGCATGAATGTCTATGAATGGCTATTGCTATGGGATTCGCAGCAGGTGTCTGACCTCGAATCCCGCAGCGATTATCCATTCGTGGGCTTTTGGCCTAATACAGACGAATGTCCCCCGCCTGACCGCAGATCTACTGAGCCAAACTTAGTGCATTATAGATTCTTGTGATTCCTTGAGTTCAGTAGACTGGTAGTCAGCCCAGGGCCCTGGTACGTATTACAGGGGTATATATGTATGGGTCCATTTGTTTGTACTGGCCCCTAGTGTTTGATTTCAAAGACTTCTCTATTACTTTTTTTTGTATTTCTTTTATTTCACAATTTCCTCCTAAACTGCTGGACTCTTAAGGGCTCCTGCACACTGGTGAGAGCGATATCGGGCAGTGATTCACAGCCCAATATTGCCCTCTCAGTCCTTCTGAAAACCCCTGGATCCGAGCTGTGTTCACATGGAAACCGCCTCACATACCTGCGGGGGCTCTCTTCATCCCTCACAGCAGCAGCAGGAGATCTCAATGTCCTCCCACCGCCAGCCCCATTGAAAACACGTGGAAACCCCTGGATGCGACAGTGGGGCTGAAGGATCTGTCACAGCCGCGGCAGTAGATTACGATTTTCTCCCATTGATCTCAATCAGGCCGGCGCTACCAATAATAACATGAATTTTCATGAAATCTTGCACTGTGAGAAAATGGCACGATTTTCTCACTAGTGTGAAGGAGCCCTTAAAGTGTTTTGAGGAATTATTCTCAGGTTTTGTGTGCTAGTGTTGTACAGAACCACTGTCATGTGCTACAAAGTCTCCACCTTAATGACTCACCATTGACTCACTCTCTTCTGCATGCCATGGCCTCTCCCATCACAGAAATACAGCGAACTGGCAGAAAAATACCAAATAGTTCATTTAGTTTGTCCTTAGATTATTTCTAACCCTTTGATGCATTGCATAACGTACGGGATGTGATGCATGTCAACTTGTTTTCAAAACAGATGTTAATTAAGAACCAACAGGATATATAAGGGTGGATATGTTTTTATAATTCACATGTTCTCTACCACTTATTAAAGGCCCGCTCTGGCGATTATGTAGCTCTCCCCCTAGTATATATAAGTAAGCTAGTGTTACCTTAGTTAGTTATTTCTTTCTGTCTGAGACACCCGGCCTCTTTCTCCTTAGATGGTCATGTGATCTCAGCTCTGACCTGCACAGATCACGGTCCAAACTACGCACCATAGTGCACAAAGATATGTCCTGCCTTATCTTTCTCTCATGTACTATTAATGGCCGAAAATACTGCTAGTGAAAATAATATGGTTTGGTTTTGTTCTGTTAAGCAGCCGTGATTATCACGGCCGCATAACAGGACTAAATCACGCTAATTTGAAGAAGCCCTAAGGGCTGCCCAGCATGAGCATAAGCGCATATATGCTCGCTGTAGCGAGATGTATATGCACTGTGCATGGCATAAGTTCGCAGGCTATTGCGCCCGGATCAGTGCATTTTACTGTGCTTTATTGCGCTGTCTAGACCGTTCACATCAGCAAGGCCCCGGCAACGCCATGTTGGAGTAGGCCAGACCGCCTATTTGTAATCAGGTCAGCTTACTCACTTGGCCCAGGTGTTTTCGATTAAGCCTGCAAAATCGTGCAGTTCACTGCTCGATTTCAGGCAGAGGGCAGCCTTCTGTGTGCAATTGCGCAAAAAAAATACAGCATGTCGTGTGCTTTTCCCTGAGCTTGAAATGTGTGCAGAAAAACACCACATGTGAAGGAACCCATTGAAGTGAATGGGCTCTATATGCTGCGCAATGCATTGTGGGCGCAGATTTTGTGGCTGCACGTGAGGCCACCCTAAGGCCCCCTGTCCACGGCCGAGGCGGAATATCGCTGGCGATATTCCGCCGCAGGGAATGAGGGGGAAGGGCTATCAGGTCTCCGAGATGAGCCTATCTGACAGATAGGCTCACTGTGGAGAACCGCAGCAAATCGCAGCATGTCACGATTTAAATCCCGCGAGCGGAGAATCACTATAATTCTCCACTCGTGGTTGCCAGCTCCGCGCTTTCCATAGCTTCACACAGCATGATTTGTCGGCGAATCATTGCCCGTGGACAGGCAGCCTTAGAAGGAGGAGGAGAAATCAGACAAGCATCGACAGTATCTACATCAGCTCAGGGGGGATCACACAGGGCTGTGTTTCAGGGGGTCCAGGAAGGAAGCCATGCTGGTGCATGAGAGTTAGTGGGCAGCACTGTGGATGCAAAGACTTCACATTCAGAATATATTACTGGAAGGATCGCACACAAGAGCAAGTTGTAGACTGCATATAAGGGGGTCTGAAAAAGCTTGAAGGAATGGAGTATGAAACTTTGTATGCGGAATGAAAACAGTTACACTAACATACATAAAAAAGATAAATTTCATATCTTCAAAAAAAAATTACAAGTCATTAGGAGGATTTCTGCCAAACAGTAGTGCGCCACTTTACCCTGAAGCACATTTTAAATGTCCCGCTGTAAACTTCTGTTAGTCCCTAAGGGGATGAGGGGAAGCCTGCAGGGTTCAGTTTATCTCCTTGAGGGTTCCCTTAATCCCCACGGAGACTAACAATAGTTCACAGTGGGAAATTTAAAATGTGCTTTTGGGCAGCCAGCTTTAATTGTCCTGCTGTAAGCAGCGGGGAACTCCTCCAACCTCGCTGCGGAGCAATTCCCCAGCAGAGAGAGAGAGAGTGGGCTGGGGTTAGAGGGCTTCCCCAAGAGCTGTCCTAAAGGGAACAGCCCTCTAGCCTCGCCCCATCTCAACTTGCTGTGGGGAAATCCCTGTGAGAAGCCCTCTAGCCCCGCCCCCTCTCTATCTGCACAATGGGGATATCCCTCGGGGATCCCCAAAGCAGGGACAGAGAGTGGGGCTATGGGGGATTAACTCATAGCAGGGAGAGTGAGAGCTGGGATATGGGTTAATTTCTGCGGGGCTTTATCTCTGTCGACTCCTGGAGCAGCTGCAGATTTTTTAAGCAACACTCTGCTCCAGTGAATACAAGATTTGCACACGCATGGAGCTCAGGTCTTCTGCACATGATAAAAATTGTCCGTTCACGTGATTTTTAGTGCAGTATAGCTGCGATTTTTTTTGCGCGCCTATACTGCGCTATAACCGCGCTCATGTGAATGAAGCCTTATCAATGCAAATATATTTAGCTAATTCAGGGGTCTAGGACCCTAAAAAGTGCCTGGTTGTTATGAGTGACTTCACAGAAGAATGCTATTTACCCTGTCATAAAGCTACAGAAGTAGCGCTGGAGACTGTGATAATGATGTGACGGAGCCACAGTGAACCAATTCTACTAATTTCAACTTTTTATGTTATTAGTAAATACTGTTTACAATTCAGCTCAGTAACAATAAAGGTGAGACCATGCGAGAAGCTGAAGAACTGTCATGTTTTACCTGCTGCAGGTCTCTCAGGAATCAGCAGTATCCTGGTGCGAAGAAAGAAAAGTGCTTTACTTTGAAGTCAGTGCCAAAGACAATATCAATGTAGACGTGGCGTTTGAGACACTTGCCAAGCAAGCACTGATACATGTGAGTATTGAGGTTTACAGTTCTTGTTTCACCATTTCTCAGCATCAAGGGCTTTGACAGACGAATGTACGCGCAAATACGCTCACCGCAACAAAGTGTATTTGCGCATGAAGGCCTTAGTCAGACGGGCGTTTTTTGCCGCGATTTGCGCATGCGCATGCGTCCGGCGATTTTATAAAACCATTGCTTTGCAATGGTATCGGACACATGAGCGCTTTTTATGCGCTCGTCCGATAAATTATAGAACAGAAATCGCAGATCGCACCTATCTGCGATCTGCGATTCCTGTTCTCTTCTCTATATGCGCTCAATGGGGCCGGCAGCAGCAGCGCCGACCCCATTGAGAACATATAGAAGACAAATCATTCTTCTCTGCCACAGCTGTAACAGCTGTAACAGCTGTGGCAGAGAAGAACGATGTTTGCCCATTGAATTCAATGGAGCCGGCAATACAGCCGACTCCATTGAAAGCAATGGGCTGCCGGACAGCGCTGGATGAATTGTCGGAAAGGGCTTAAATATATAAGCCCTTCCCTGCAATTCATCCAGAAAAGTGTTAAAATAAAAAATATATACATAGTCACCTGCTCCCGGCAGCCGGAGTTCCGTGCGGCCGTACTGCAGTGGGTGTGAAGGGGGTGTGAGTCAGACCTGTCCCCTGATTGGCTCAGCGCTGAGCCAATCAGGGGGCAGGTCTGACTCACACCCCCTTCACACCCACTGCAGGCCGGCCGCGCGGAACTCCGGCTCCCGGGAGCAGGTAAGTATATATATATTCTTTATTTTAACACTTTTCTGGATGAATTGCAGGGAAGGGCTTATATATTTAAGCCCTTCCCGACAATTCATCCCACACTCGCCCGCAGCGCATTGCTTTCAATGGAGCGGGCTGTATTGCGATGCGCTGGACAGCTCCGGCCCGTTTCTAATGAAACGCGGCTAGGAGCAGATTTTCGGGCGATTTTCGGGCACCGGTCACGCGATTTGCGGATGCGCATCCGTCATGCGATCCGCAAATCGCGCGAAAAAACGCCCGTCTGACTAAGGCCGAACAAGGATTGTCACATAGACTTCTATTGCAGCTTTCTGCGTAACACACAGAAATGTAGAGCAAGACCTATCTTTTCTTGAGCACAAGATCACACTCAGGAGAATGAACGCATTGAAATCAATGGGTTCGCTTCGTCATATTTTATGGGTGTGATTTTCACGTGTGCAAAAACCTGCGGTTTCAGACGGCCGTATACGCAACGACGCTGATATGTAGTGTAGTTGTGCATGAAGGAGTTTTTTTTCCTCACCAGCCGCTCAAACTTCGCACCATAGCGTAGGAGTTTGAAAAAAAACAGAGGGAAGATAGGTCCTGCCCAATTTTCCCGCACATAGTTAATACTAGTGCTGGCCCTATTCTCGCCGTGCAATTAACGGGCGAGAATCCTGATAGAGAAAACAAAATCACTGAAATCAATTGAAGTCTGTGTTTTCATTTTGTCCTGTTATGAAGTTTTGATTATTACAGCCACATAATGGGGCTAAAACACTTTCATGTGTTTATGCCCTTAGAATTACATTTTTTTAAATGGACAGATAACGCTCCGGACTGCACTATTCTCCCATCCCCAAAAATGACTTGAACCTCCTCTTGCAATATTTGTCGCACTGCTGAAAGCAGCCCTTTTACTTAGGTTGGGCTCACACAGGCGGATTTGGATTGGGGATCCACAGTCACCATCCGTGCGAGCGATCCACAGTAAAACGCGGGCATAAAAGGCACACATATTCGATATTTCATTCACACTCGCTGCATGCTCTATTTTGCAGCTAAATCCACCCGGAAGGCCTCAGTTGAGGTCAATTAATAATAAGTATGGGCTGTGGGTACCCGAGTCATCGCTAAGCAACAGGGTGGGAAATACAAAAAAAACAAATAAAACTGTACTGCGCATGACCGCTTGCGAGCCTCCGCGGTGATTCGAGGTACAGTTATGGAAGTACACAGGGTTACTGGCTTGGCTCACAGAGAGAATCCAGAATACAGCCTCCTGCAAGCGTAATCCAACTCGCTCGTGTAAGCCTGGCCTTAGACGGGTGCATGAAAAAGGGGTATTGTGGTTTTAGTAAATAAAGGTTATTATTTGTATAATGAAAAGTTCTAGAATTTTCAAAAATTCTCACTGTACTACTTCCTCATGGTTTTCAAGATCTCTCACTGAGGGTGGCTTCACACTGGCATTGGAATCGTGCGTTTTCTCTGCGTTGCGATTCTGCGAGAGATCACAAGATTATGAATCCTATGGTTCCCTATAGCTAACGTTACATCTGCGATCTTGTGACGCTTGCCATCCTGCGATCTCTATAAATTGCGGCAGGTCCATTCTTTTTGCGATCTTGCCTATTGCTTTCAATGGGGCCAGCGGCAGCAGCGCCAGCCCAGCTTAAATCAATCTGAGAGGATCGCGATCCCCTGTCACTGCTGTGACAGTAGTGACAGGGGACTCCCCACGCCAAAGATTTTCGGGGGGTGGGGGGTGGGGCTTGAAATATATGCCCTACCGCGAAAATAATCCATAACTGTAAAAAAATAACAGTTTTATAATACACCACCTTAGTAGCGCTGTCATTTCTGGCGCATCTTCTTGCAGGTCCTCTCACTCTTCTTCTGCTTCTCCACTGGCCGGGGATTGCAAATCCCTGCCTCTTGAATGCACTGCCTTTGATTGGCTGAGCACTGTGACCAATCAGGGGCAGTGCTCAGCTTTAAATGGCAGGGTTTTTAGGAAGCGAGGATTTTCAATGCCTGGTAGGCCAGAAGAGCAGCAGAAGAAGAGTGCTGGAACTTGCAAGAAGACGCGCCGGAGATGACAGCACTACTAAGGTGATGTTTTCTTCTTTTTAAATTTTTTTTTCTACAGCCACAGCAGGAGATCCCTTCAGCCCTGCTGGGATGGGAGGCTGTTTCCCTGCGGAAATGCCTCGCATCCAGGGTTTCAAAAAGGATTGCGACAGCGATATCGGGGCGGTAATCACATCCCGATATTGCTCTCGTCGGTGTGCAGAAGCCCTGAGTTAGAACCTTCATTATTGACTTCTGGGTGGTACTAGTCTTGCTCATGTGATAATCATAAAGGTGGATGGCTCCTTACAGTTATATTTACCACAGCTATGTCTTGTAAAAAGCCTGAGACTTTATTCACACAAGCGCTTGTACACGGCTATTTAGCCACATTTTTAAGTCGGGCCGAAACTCGCGACTCTCTGATGCATTGGCTTCAGTTGGTCGCGAGTTGTGCCGGAAAAAATAGCACATACGCGACTGAAATCCGTGACCGAATTTATAAGCTCCTGAAAAAGATAGGTCTTGCTCTATCTTTCAACCCATGTACGTTGGCGGCTCCCATAGACTCCTATGCGACCTGCAAAAACAGGAAAGGGGAGGTAGTTTAGCAGCGTCCAACGCAGGGAAAGGCTTACAGGTGCCTCTATTTAGGAAATAGAAGTAATTCCTCGGATTTATGCCGAGTGAGGGATTTCCGGGCTGCGGCATATTTTTTCGCTAATACATCGCACCCAACAAGAAGATGCTAATTAAGCTCGGGATTTGATTGCATCTTTTCTTCATTCACGTGATTTTACGACCCATGCGGGCAACCATAAAAACACATACGCTCATGTGAATGAAGCCTTAAACTGTATTGAACTTTTTAATGCTATTCTTTTAGTCCCTGGAGGAGATCTGAAGTTATGATAATTTGATCGCTAGGATAGTACACTGCATTACTTATGTAGTGCTTTCTACTAAGCCTATGACAGCAGTCTATTAGACTGTTTGGGAGGCAGGGCCCAATAGGCTAAGTTACATAGCAGACATGGAGGCAGACATTGGTACCTCGCAATCGCGCTGCAGTGTGCCTATGAGTGACTAAAAGATCCCCCTCCATCTGTCATCTGGTTCTATGATGCAGATATTATTTATTATGGCACGTAAGGGGATAGACTGCCAGGATCTGAGGTTTCTGCATTCTTGGTAGTTAGAGCAGAAGCCTGGCTGTCACTAGTCCATTAAACCCCACCTTAAAAAGATGTATCTGTGGGTTTGAAGCCCATTAGGGTTTACGTCAGTAAAAAGGCTTATTGGCCGTCACTAAAGGGCTAATATATGATGTTATGTCATATAGCTATCATTTATTTCCCAAAAATAAGCCCTACTCCGATAATAAGCCCCATACCTAGTTTTGGGGGCTTGAAATATAAGACCTCCCCCCAAAATAAGGCCTAACTACACTAGATTTTTTTTAAAAAGCAATACTCACCTAGCTGCTGGCGTCTGTGTCCCTTGCGTTGGTCTCCGGCGCTGTAGCAGGCTGCAGTCCTTAGCCATGACAGGATTCTCTTCTGGTGACAGGGCTTTGAACACCCCGCCTCCGGTAAGAAAGCGCTGTGATTCGATTGAGCACTAGCCAATCAAAGCTGGCGCTTGATCTTTCACAGCCATTCAGTGAATTACATCACTGAATGGCTGTGAGTGGTTCATCGAGCGCCGGCTCTGATTGGCTGGCGCTTGATCCAATCACAGCACTTACGGGAGGTGGGGTATTCAAAGCCCCGTCACCAGAAGAGAATCCTGTCAGCATTGAGAACTGCAGCAGCGTGGGGACCAGCGCGAGGGACACAGACACCTGCGGTTAGGTGATTATTGCTTTTTTTACCTTATTGCTTATACTCACCTAGCCACCGGTGTCTGTGTCCCTTGCGCTGGTCCACGCGCTGCTGCAGGCTGCAGTCCTCAGTGCTGACAGGATTCTTCTCTCCTGGTAACTGGGCTTTAAATACCCCGACTCAGGTAAGCGCTGTTATTGGATTGAGCGCCAGCCAATCAGAGCGGCGCTCGATGAACCAATCACAGCGCTTACAGGAGGCGGGGTATTCAAATCCCCGTTACCAGGAGAAGAGAATCCTGTTAGAGCTGAGAACTGCAGCCTGCAGCAGCGTGGGAACCAGTGTGAGGGACTCAAGCGCCGGCTGCTGGGTAAGTATAAGACAACCCCGAAAATAAGACACTGTGTCTCTTTTGAGGCAAAATTTTTATATAAGACAGTATTTTATTTTCGTGGAAGCGCGGTAGCATCTACCATAACATTAAGATCGGTGGGGGACTGGAATCTCCTGGATAGTGGGTAGTCAGGACTTGCAGCTGTGTGAGGAAAAACTGAAGATACCTTTAAATCAGTCCCTACCAGCTACATATTATTCCACAATTTATCAATGTTTTTATATGGCATATTCAGTTATAGTCTAAGGATACACTATGGAAATCATATCTAGTAGTGTCATCTCCACTGCAAAAGTATAAAACTAATTTTACTGCATTTTTTAATGTATTTACTGATGTATATTCTTTATTTTTCCAGTACCAGGAGTGCAGAGTATGTTATCTTACCGAGTCCATCAAACTGACTCCGCTAAAAGACTCTCACGCCGGTGGCTGCTGCTGACACAATCCGCTTTGTTCTACATGAACGTTTGTTTCATACAAGGGCAGATAATTAAAATCTTCAAGTCAAATGGACAGATCTGTATGGAAACAAATGACTTGGTCCTATGATAATTTGGGTAGACTCCTATGGAGAACTAGAACATCTGCCAATTATTGTATATTTAATGCACATTGATATACGTTACTATTGGCAAGTTCCTGATGGACAGGTTGCACAACTAGTATTATAAACTGCCAATAGCTTATAAACCAGCACAAAACTCACCACTAAAGGATTGTATTATGTTTTAAATAATACCAAAGTTCCAAGACTTTTTTATGTTAAATTCCTCCATTCTCAATTCAGTTCAATTAAAAGTATTCTACTGCTCTGTGTTAAGTGTTGGTGTCTTCACTATGGCATTATATACTTATATTATATAGCATATCTAGTATTCATTTATAATGACTGGTCCAAACATGGAAATGTCTTTCCCTGTCAGGGGAGGCTTCTGATTCATAGTAACATAGTATGTTAGGCTGAATGAAGACAATGTCCATCTAGTTCAGCCTACTTCAACCCCTAGTTGATCCAGAGGAAGGCAAAAACCCCAAGAGGCAGAAGCCAATTAGCCCATTTGGAGGAAAATTCCTTCCCGACTCCATAATGGCAGTCAGAATAATCCCTTCTTTGTTGGTGATGGAACCTGCTTTCTACTAGATGTAGCAGATGCCCTCTTGTTACCGTCGCAGTCCTGGGTATAAACAGATCCTGGGAGAGATCCTTGTATTGTCCCCTCATGTATTTATACATAGTTATTTGATCACCCCTTTGCTGCCTTTTTTCCAGGGTGAATAATCCTAATTTTGATAATAAGCTATCTGGGTTTTCCAGTCTTCTCATTCCATTTATTAATTTAGTCGCCCTTCGTTGAATCCCCTCAAGCACTGCAATGTACACTGTACACAGTATTCCATGTGAGGCCTGACAAGTGCCTTATATAGTGGTAGAATAATGTTCTCGTCCTTCGCCCCTATACCTCTTTTAATGCACCCCAAGACTCCATTAGCTTTTGCAGCAGCTGACTCGCATTGGTTACTCCAGTTTAATCTACAATCCAGTAGTACCCCCAGGTCTTTTTCCATATCTCTTTTCCCTAGCTGTACCCCATTTGGTGTATATTGGTGACATCCATTTCTCCTGCCCATGTGCATAACCTTACATTTATTGATATTAAACATCATTTGCCATTTTTCTACCCAAGCCCCCAGTTTATCCAGGTCCCTTTGTAGCTGCCCATTGTCCTCTATTGTATTAATTGTCATATAATTTTGTATCATCTGCAAATATGGATATTTTACTGTGCAGTCCCTCTATCAGGTCGTTGATAAATATATTGAACAGAATGGGGCCTAATACTGAACCCTGTGGCACCCAACTAGCAACGGTGCCCCAATCAGAGTACGAACCATTTATTACCACCCTCTGCTTTCTATCTCTGAGCCAGTTCTTTACCCAGATACACACTTTTTCGCCCAGACCGAGCTGTGTCATTTTATATATTAACCTATTATGCGGCACGGTGTCAAATGCTTTAGAGAAATTCAGCTATACAAGATCAATGGACTCTCCCAGATCCAGCTTAGAACTTACTTCATCGTAGAAGCTGATCAGATTTATCTGACATGATCGACCCCTCATGAACCCATGCTGATGGGGAGTTATTCTATTGTTCTCCTTGAGGTATTCTAGAAAACCCTCGAATATTTTTCCAGTTATTGAAGTTTAACTTACCGGCCTGTAGTTACCAGGCTCTGTTTTGGACCCCTTTTTGTATAACACATTGGCAATACACCAATGCAATGGTACAACCCTGGTCTGTTAACATAACATGGATGGACATTACTCCGAGGGATTCGTGGCGGGTGTCTGACCGAGAATCCCACAGCGATTATCCATCCGGGGGCTTTCGGCCTAAGGCAGAACTCCAGCCAATGTTTGGCAACCCTCTCACTATGCATGATAATTAGCAGACAGGTGTCAATCTGTGGCTGGATGGTGGTGTGGGTGTAGCTAGCCTGCAGCTCATGGATATCCAGGACTACTTTAAGTATACCTTTGTGCACCTGCTGCAAAACTACTGCACAGATCCACACAATAGACATATCACTGTGACAGGCAGTACCTTATGGTGCCCTCAGAGAAGTGTGCAAAAAGTTGGTCTCTAAAGGCCCTTTTAGACGGAACGAGTGTCGGGCAGACACTCGTCCCTGCACATACTAGCACCTGCATTTTATATAAGAGAATTAAAAAACATGGAGTACGGAGATTGTTCTATGGAGCCATATGTTATAAATACAGTATAAGTAGTAGTAGTATAAATAAAGTTTGTTTTTTATAAAATGTGCTGGCTTCATCTGTCACCACTACGCCATACAATTTCTGAAGCCGCAATTTCTGAAGTGAACTTTTCTTCCTAGCAGACCTCTTCTGTATCCCCAACATCTGTGGGTAAGTAGTGCAACCCCCCCCCCCCCCCCTCCCCAGGACCATACACAGAACACTTTTATCCCTACTCAGATTTCTGGGGACATTCTGCTCGGACAAGCTCTGCATAGATTTTTTATTCTGATTAAATTACATTGCACAAAAATATTAGGGGAACACTTTACTCAAAATGTTAAGGGAACACTTAAATCACACATCAGATCTCCATGAAGAAATGACAAGCTCAACGTGAACCTGCTCTCATCTGTAAAAGAGAACACCATCAATGGTGAACCTGTCAATTCTGTAGTTCTCTGTTGAATGTTAATGCATGGTACTGGTCTGTGAGCAAAAGGTCCTACTACAAGCCATTGGGCCATCATGCCACCCTCATGGAGTCTCTTTCTGACAGTTTGGTCAGAAATATGCAGACTAGTATCCCGATGGAAGTTATTTTGTAGGGTTCTGGCAGCACTCCTCCTGTTCCTCATCGCACAAAGGGGTATATTCCAGTCCTGATGCTTGGTTGATGCCCCTCTACGGCCCTGGCCAACTTGCCTCATGCAACAGCTCATGTCCTGGTATTTGCTCTATGTTCTTGAGACTGTGCTGGAAGACCTAGCAAACCTTTTTGCAATGGTTTGGTTTACAGATTTGTGGAATCTTCTGGATGTTTCTGAGTGATCTATGTATTCTTGTGTTTATGTGTATTGGCAATGTGTTCCATGTGAGTGAATGTGATGTATATTGCATAACTGCAGCACTGAATGCGTTACTCTCTGGGTTATGTCTGGAAAAGTATCTCTTTGTATGTCATGTGACCTTGTCATATATATGTAGTTGCAAGGTGCATGAGTGGGAAATTTCTGTCAGTCAGCCAGCCTGTCGGCCTTTGATGGTCTTTCCTATCTGTTGTGTAGAGAGAAGCTGCTCTGCACACAGACACCTTTAGTCTGTGTGTAGTGGATATGGAAGATGTGTGCTGTGGACCCCATTCTTCTTCCCTGTATGGAAGAATAGGAGAGTGAAAGGCCGCAAGAAGTTCGAGTTCCCGCTGTGCAGCGTTGGGTGCAAATCTACTACTCCGTGAATATGTACCAGTAAAGAGTCAGTGAAGTGTTCCTGAGTAGAGATGAGCGAGTATAATCGCTAAAGGCAATTGCTCGAGCGAGCATTGCCTTTAGCGAGTATCTCCCCCGCTCGAGACTGCAGGTTCGGGTGAGCGGTGAGTAGCGGCTGTCAGCAGGAGCGGGGGGGAGAGAGGGAGAGAGAGATCTCCCCTCCGTTCCGCCCCGCTTTCCCCCGCAGCTCCGTGCCCGCTGCCGGCACCCGAACCTGCAGTCTCGAGCGGGGGAGATACTCGCTCATCTATATTCGTGAGAAAGTGTCCGGGACCAGAGATCCACAGATAACTTGGCCTGTGTCAGTCACTCTGTCCTCCAGTGTTTCCTCTCTGTCACAGCATGTGTTCTCCTGCACTACCTATTCTGCCAGTGGATGTCAAGTGTGAACTGTATTGGATTTTACTGCAAGTTCTGTTTAAGTAACCGGCTTTACCGACCGTTCTCGGTTCGGCCTTTAAACCTCAACCCTGCGTGCGGTCTCTTTATATCTGCATCAAGAGATCACCGTGGAGGAAGGAACAGTGGCATCACCCATGACAAAGTGAGCTAAGCTAAATCCTCAGTAGGTTAACCCAATTTAATAGCCTGCACTCAGCCCCTTTGACATGTCCCTGGTTACCCTCTGGGTAGGAGACGGAAGAGCCACCACGACAAGGCCTACATCTAAACCCCGCTGTCTGAGGCCCGCTCTTCGGATGCTGCAATGGCACATATGGATGTGCCATCCTAGAGGAGGACGACTACCTGCACAACATCATTGGGCTGCGGGTATTGCCTCATGCTGTTAGTAGTGACAAGGACACTAGCAAAACGCAAACCTAGAAAAGGATTGTCTGTGGCCACAAACTGAAAAAGCATTCTCTTTTTGGGCATTGTGTTGTTGACTCTCTGATGCATGTGTTGTCACCTTCATTTGCACCAAAGCAAGTGAAATTGATTCACAATCACACATACTTCCTAAATGGACAGACTGATAGTTTAGGAGTCTCACACTTAGTATGTTTATGTAAACTATAAGATACTATTATTTATATTAGTAATAGTTTCTATTTGAATATAAAGTTACACTTAAATTGGTATTTCTGGATTTCAGGACTTTTTTCTACTGATAACCAACAGGTCATCAATAGATAATCGGCAGGTGTAGTGGCCCTCAGTTAATGGGGCCCCTCCATAAGTATGAATGTGTTTGTCTTGTGCATTGCTATTGTTAGTGTCTTCAATGTGTGTGCATTTGTGATGTGTATTGCAACCCTGCAGCACTGAATTGGTTAATGCCTGGGTTATGTCTGGAAAATGTATTTCTAGGCAGTCTAAAGAAAGTGTGTCTTCTTGCTGAAGAGAGTTTGGAGTCTAGGAAAGTGTGAGTAGGAGAAACTGTGCCTCGTTCCACGAGGATCCCAGGATGGAAGAGACTGAGCGATGGCCTGATGTGTGCCCTGGGCCCTATTCATACAGACCTCCTTGCTGTTAACATGGAGGACTGAGAGAGAGTAAGAAGACCTGCCAGTCAGCGTTGTGTGCCACTTCCAAACGTGAGTGTTGACCAGTAGAGCGCTGAAGAGAGAAAGAGAGTGGCCGAGAACAGAACCCCACAGATAACTAGGACTGTGGACTCGTCTGTCATCCTGTGAATCCTTCCTGTCACACCACTATTGTGTCAGCACCAGTGTCCTGCTGGCATATGTAAAGTTTTGGACTGTAGCCTTTATTTGGAGTAAACGAGCTCTACCAACCATTCCTGGTTTTGCTCATAAAGTTATCCCTGTGTGTGGACTGCTTATTTCCAACTTCTTAATTTACCACAGAGGACGGAACGGGGGTGTCATGAGTGACAAGGACTTAGGGTAAACCGCAAACTAGGTTTCCCTGTGAAACTCCCCCAGCAGTAACTTAGTTGGGTCCCATGCTACCCCCAGAGAAAAGATGGCAGAGCCCCGTGACAAGGCCTCAATCTACCCAGCTATCTCCTTGACTATGGACCTACTCCTCGGACACCGCACAGGGACCTATTGCTCAGATACCCACTGATTCCCGAGGCCGCTTTTACTGCAGTCAGCAGAATGCGCTGACCATAGCACAGCGGCCTGGGTTGATATTGCAGGCACAGCTCCTATTGAATTCAAAGGGGTTGTCCAGTTGCAAACTATTAATGGCTTATCCTTATAATAGGCTATCAATAGTAAATCAATAGGAGTCCACTGTCTGGGATCCCAGCTGAATAGCTATATGTTCAACTGCTGTGCTCATGTACTGAACTGATTTCTTCAGGAAGCAGGCAGTTCCATTTCACTGCAGTGACCAGGCTTGGTATTACAGGAAAAGTTCACATTCACTTCAATACCAAGCCTTATCATAGCAGTGGCAATGGAGCTGTCTTGTTCCTGTAGAAATCATCTCAGTGCACAAGCACACTAACCCGATGAAGAGCGGATTGTGGGGGATCCCAGGCAGAACACCCCTCCCCCCGATCTGATTATTATACCGTATGGAGTACGTTCTTTTACTGGTTGCCTCTGTATTGAACAGCACAGTATCTTCCACATAAAGCACCTGATACTCTTTTGGACTTTGGACATATAGGCACATTTAACATAGTATGTTAGGCCATACAGTTCAGCCTATTACTCCCCAATGTTGATCCAGAGGAAGGCAAAAACCCCAATGTGGCAGAAGCCAATTTTCCTCATTAAAGGGACAAATTGCTTCCTGACTCCAATCTGGCAATCAGAATAATCCCCGGATCATCGACCCTTCTGAAGTAATCAATAATATAAAATGAAATATTGTATCGTTTAAGAAAGGCATCCAGACCCCTCTTATACTTTTTTGTGAATATGCAATATTTCTGAACCTTTTTGCTGTTCCAGCCACCCTGTTAGTGCTCTTACTATACTGCATATATACTGAAGAAAGGTAGCTGCGCCAGAGCAGAGATGAAGGAGAGTAGCCCCCATCCTTTCAAGTTTTTAGTGCCACCTCTTACTCCTATCTGCAATTCATGGCAACAGTATGCGAAGAAGGAAGGATGGAGAAGTAGATTTAGACTGAGCTGCAACACCCCAGAGGGGTACCTCGGACACTTGACTAACGTTAAGAGCTGGGAGGGTTAAGTGTTGTCACGGCGGCACTTACCAGGCTCTGTTCCCAGAGAGATGACATGTAGCCAAGGCCAGCGTAGGATTGCAGGCCACCTTCAACACCCATAGAATAGGGAATGCCAATAAACGGGATGATGGGCGTAGTAGTAGTTATCACTCATGACGCCACTGTTCCCACACACCAGTATGCTACACAGCGGAGAATACCGCTTGTGTGTCGTACCTCAAGTCCCCAAGAACAGTTAGGGCCCGGTATAACTTTACTTAGAAATAACCTTGGCAAAGAATTATTCGAAGAAATGCAGGTACAATTCTTCTAAGCGCAAGTAAACCAGAGCCCAGAGGTCATGGAGGATGAAACTGGTCCTACAGTCCAAGTTATCTTTACGGTACCGCTCTTGGACTGGAAGCACTCCAGAGGAGGAAAGAGTTAGGGGTCACTCCGCAGACACTGCAGCAAAAAATTATTTACTTAAAGGATTAACAATAACAGCACACACG
The DNA here is from genome assembly GCF_035609145.1 of Eleutherodactylus coqui. Lineage (NCBI taxonomy): Eukaryota > Metazoa > Chordata > Amphibia > Anura > Eleutherodactylidae > Eleutherodactylus > Eleutherodactylus coqui. Next base: position 138,054,556 of record NC_089840.1, on the reverse strand, counting down.
GCAAGCGCGTGGGTATCTTTCAGTAGCGTACCTCTATGCAGTGATCCTGACTTTGGACGGCTGCATAGGCAAAACTTGGGGTCTGAATTGGTACCTGAACAATGGCCTCTATATACAAAATTATTAGGAAATGCTCTCTCTCTCTTAGGATCTTGGGACTCACTCCACTCAATCCAGACTCCAATCACTATGGGATATCTCTCCTCCTCTTCCATTTTCACCTACATGGAAGCTGAAGGTGCTTCCATGTGGCTCTGTATTAAGACTCTCTTGAATTGAAGACAAGATGGAAGATCCTTTCCCGCTCTCAAACACTTCTATTTATACCTTCACTCATATCACATGACATGACAGACTGATACATTTACATGCAGGCAGTGATTTTATTGAAGTTAACCAAACAAGCCGCTGCCCGTGTACTGTACAGACCATGTAACCGTTAGGGGGGTTTCAAATGGCCGTATGTGCAACTACGCTCATCGGTATGGAGCGCAGTTAAGCATGTACAAGGTTTTTTTTCCTCATCGGCCATTCAAACTTCGTGCTCAATTACTGGGCCATTTATTCATGGAAGGAGTTGTGATCTAAAACTGCAAACAATGCCATAAATTTAGTGATTGGTGATAGAATAACTCAAACGTATGTGAACATTCAAAGAAATCTTGATTTTAATCTTTAATGTCATCAATGAATAGCTAACCTTTAATTGGCTGAGCGCTCAGCCAATCAGCACAGCACTTTCAGGAGGCGGAAAATTTTAAATCCCCGCCTGCTTAAAATGCTGGACAGTAGTTCAGGGGACCCAGCCGGAGGACGCATCTGAGCGGCGGAGAGGTGAGTAAAGATTTTTTTTGTGTGTTTTTAACCAGCTAGGCATGATTTCCAGGGAAGGGCTTATATTTCAAGCGCTTCCCCCGAAAATTATGCTGCGGGGGTTGCCACAAAACCACTGCTTTCTATGGGGCCGGCAGCAATGCCAACCCCATTGAAAGCAATGGGATAGCATCCTGGACTTCTGCCACAGCTGTGGCAGAGAATTCCTTCATCCTTGCGATCCCCGCGGGGATAAAGGAAACTCCTGCCACAGCTGTGACAGCTCTGGCAGAAGTCCGCGGTATTCTCCCTATGTTTTCCCTGGGGCTAGCGCTGCTGCCGCTGGTCCTATTGAAAACACTGAGCGATATCGCAGATTTCTTCTCTGCGATGCGAAGCTCTGCTGAAACATCGCAAATAAGTATGAAACCTTTGAAAAATCATTGGTTTCATAATAATCACTGTTGCATCGCAGGGAAAAAAAATCGTAATTGGGTGTGAGCCCTAATGGATATGTGCAGCCAGAGAAAGATGGGGAAAGCGACCTCCTACTAAATCTAACTTAGAAGGAAAGGGAGCACTACTATGCCACTCACTGACCTCTTATTACCACAGCAGTCTTTGGGCCAGACTATAGTAGCTGGAACCTCTGGACAGAGCAATAGCATTCTGACTGCATCCCCTCTGTGCTGGAGCTAGTGTAGGGGAGGACGATGGCTCGGGGGCATTAGCTACAGCACTAGCAGTGAAGGACAAAATGATAAGTGGACCAGAGATAGTAGATTGTCACAGCTTCTCGTTCTGCTGCTGCCAGGAGATCTTGGACGTCTCAATCACCAAGAGCTTCCATGTCCAGTGCCAAAAGATATGGAAGGGTCTGTATAGGCAATGTACCCAACTGTCTGCCTAGACTAGTGATTGTCAACCGGGGTGCCGTAAAATCCCGCCAGAGGCACCACAGCTCCCTAGCTGGAAATCACTCAGCCTACACTAAATGGGTTTTCCAGGCAGCTCCTGCTGGGATACACCGGGGTCAGAGTTGAAATCAATGAGTCCTCAGCCTGAAATTATGAGCGCTAGCCATTACACAGGGGTCAGAGCAGCGCTTCCACTCTGACCCTGGTGCATCTCAGTGGCCTCTGCCTGGAAAACCCCTTAAGGCTGGGTCCACCTAGGATAGATTTGCTGCAGAATTTGATTTATTATAAAAACAGTGATGGGAAGTGGAGGGAGGGGGGGGCGAGAAGGTGGAGACGTTTTTTTTCTTTTTGTATGTATCTAAATACTTTCTTAGGGAGCATGGGGGAAATTATGATTTACTTAAGAAAAGTTATGATTATTGTAATGTTTGTGTGAGGTAATGTTTTGTTTTATGTATATTATGCTTATGCATGTAGAAATGTGTCGAGATTAAGGGGTATATTCGGTATATTCAAAAATATAATTTTGATTAAAAAAAAGATCTGTTTTTTAAAAAGGTTGCAGTGGCCACAGTTTTACATTTAGGCTTTATTCAAACGAGCGCATATATGCGGCTCTGTAGGCGCGTTTTCACGGCCCGCCGATATACGCGACCATGTGAGGCATTGGTTTCCAATGCATTTGTTCACATGGGTGAATATACAGCGTGTAAAAACATTGCACCATAAAAACTAGAAAATACATGACCGAAATCCGCTCCTGCTATTATACGCTGGCGAAAAAGATAGCTCTGGTTCTATCTTTTGACTGATATACGCTGGCTAGAAAAAAAAGGGAGGGGGAGGGAGTTTAGCTGTGTCCAATGCTGCGAAAAGCTTACAGGTGCCTCTATTTAAACATTTGAAGTCATTCCAAGGATTTATGCCGAGGGAGGAATTTCCAGGCTGCAACATATTTTTTTTGCTAAAACATCGCACTAAGTCATGTGAATGGGTGAGAAAACGCTAATTAAGCTCGGGACTTGATCACAGAAAATCATCCATTCATGTGAATTCACTGCACGTGTGAGCGAACAAAAAAATCGCACACGCTCGTGTGAAGGAGCCCTTAGGGCTCACGTCCACTTGCGATATTTTTCCCTGCGATGTGACAGCGATGATTATGAAACCAATGATTTTCACTCATTTGCGATGTTTCATTGATGAATAGCTAAGCGCTGCCTGTAATTGGCTGAGCACTCAGCCAATCAGCACAGCCCTTTCAGGAGGCGGGGATTTTTGAACATGTAGTCCTGGTCTGCAGTACATGCAGCTCCCTTTTCCTTTCCCCTTTACAGGTGCGACCTCCAAACGTCTTATGTCTCACTCTGTGTGTCAGTTGGTGGATCCCTGACACAGCTCCCTATGTCAGCTTGATGGTTGACTGTCTATCCCCCCTGTATGATGACACATAGACTTGCTGTGAGTTTCATCTGTGTGAAGTGTCTTGCTGGTTCAGTTTTGTGTCAGCTTGCTGTGTGACCTGTGATCTGTGTCCTGTCCTGTGCAGCTTGCTGTGTGAACTGTGTCTGGTTCTGCTGGACTCCTGGTTAGTGTAGGGACTAGGAGTATAACCAGGAGCCGCGAAGTGGCCTGCTAGCTTCCATGTTTTGTACAAAATGTCAACTAATACCTGGTATTTATATTCAGCTTATGCGTTGTTAGTGGCTGCATTTTGGCTGCTGTATGCTGTGTTCTTTGCTCTGTGTGTCCTGTTGTTCTGTCCCCGTTATGTGGCATTGGTATGTCTCTTGTTCTGTGGCATGGTTCCTAGAATCAGCTAGGGCCCAGATCCGAAGACCGCTGGGCCGCCCTTTATTGGGGCAATGTCCCCGCTTAGGTAGGGCCATGCCATCCTCCCTGTAATTCAGGGCCAGTTGTATGAAACTCTGTGTGCACCCGTGTGCGTGCTTCTCTCTTGGTCGTAACACTTTCTAGATGTTTGTGAGTGGTCTACGTTGTCCCGTGCCTATGTGTTGTCAGTGAATTCTATGTGAGTGAATATGATGTGTATTGCATTGCTGCAGCATTGAATGGGTTGCTGTCTTGGTCATGTCTGGAAATGTATCTTTTTGTATGTCATGTGACCTTGTTTTATATATATGGTTACAAGGTGTCTTCTTTTCTACTGGTTCTTGCTTCTGGGAGCCTGTTGGGCCAAGAAGATGGAAGAGGCAGAGAGGATGCTGTGTGTGTCCAGAGCCTTGCTTATCGGGTCCCTATGCGGAGCATCAAGAGGAACCGTAAGACCATGTGAATCCACTCTGTAGCGCTGAGTGCAATCCCTAAACCGTGAGTGTGTACCGGTAGAGAGTTGACGAGTGGAAGTAGAAGTGTGTCCGGGAACCGAGAATCACAGATAAGTTGGCATGTGAGTCCCTCTGGCCTCCCGTGGTTCCTCCCTGTCACTCCACATGTTCTCCTGCATCCGTGTCTTTTACCAGTGATTGTAAAGTTGTTTTGGACTGTTCTAAGTTCTGCAGGTTATGTTATCAGTAAACTTTACCAACCGCTCTCAGTTCAGCTTTTAAAAGGTCATGTGGACTCTTAATTACATCGTCTAGAATTCATCACGGAGGACGGAATGGTGGCGTCACCCGTGACAAAAGGACTACAGTTAAACCCCTGTTGGGTTTTCCCCATTTAATAGCCTGCGCTAGGTCCCTAGGTTACCCTCCAGGTGGGAGACGGTGGAGACACCGTGACAAGGCCCAAACTCTACCCTGCTGTCTGCTAGGTTAGGGCCTGCTCCTCAGACACCGCAAAAGAGGAGGACACATTGGCCCACTTCCAGCTACAGCGGAGACTGACTTAAGATGGCCACCAAGCTCTGGTATTCATCGTTCTATACTGCCCACGTCACAATAGACTGATGATATCACAATGTAGTCTCAACTGCCAGCTGGGCTCATTAGCATACAGTGTATCTATCTATCTAGTCAATATAGATGATAGAATCTACATCTATATAATAAATAATATATAAGTATAAATAAAATCTATAATCAATCTATAATTATCCATAAAACCTATAATCTAGATGTAATCTATATAATATCTACATAATCTATAAAGATAGACAGATAGATAAAATATGTAATCTATGTGTGGTGGAGAGTGCTAAGGAAGCTGAAATGCTGCCCTCAACTCTTGCTTGCGACCTAAAAGTTGTGATTTCAATTCCGCATAGTTTATGTAGCTGGGTCAAGGTTGACTCAGCAGTCTTCCAGTCTTTTCCGAGGTCGGTAAAATGAGCACCCAACTTGAGGGGGGGGGGGGGGTTATGAATAAATAAAATACTTAAAAAACGTTGCAGAATAATTTGGTGCTATATACTTCTCAAGGGGGATGTAAAAAGCGCATCCCATGCTGGGGAAACTATTTTCCTAGTTTTTCTGTAATTATTAGAGATGAGCGAACCTACTCGTTTCGGGTGTTTTTGGACTTGAGCACTGCTTTTTCCGAGTAACTGACTACTCGGACAAAAAGATTCGGGTGGCGCCGGGGGTTGGGGGACGGCGTGGTGGAGTGGGGGGTAGCAGTGGGGAACAGGGGGGAGCTCTCTCTCTCCCCCCACTCTCCTCTGCAACCCCCCGCTCACCCCCCGAATCTTTTCGTCCGAGTAGTCAGTTACTCGGAAAAAGCGGTGCTCGAGTGCAAAAACATCCGAAACGAGTACGTTCGCTCATCTCTAGTAATTATTCATTTATCTAATTATTTAGCATTTTTCTCTCTCTCTTCACTACAGTTCTCTAGTTCTTTAACCCCTTAGTGACCACCCCATAGTGTTTTTACGTCCTGGCCTGCTGGGCTTTAATCCCCGAGGATGTAAAAACATGCTCCCTGCAGACTCTGGACATGACAGCTCCATGCTGTCTGTTACCAGCGGTAGCTGACATCCTGGAGCTGTCATCCTGGGCCGCGGGCCCCCCTCCTTTCCCACCTCCCCGGTCATGAGAACGTAAAAAAAAAGCTAAAGTTTCACCTCCAGTCCAAACAGCGAGGGCAGGTGAAATTACTTAACTAAGGCCAACGGCGATGTCCCCGCGTGCTCCCTCTGTGATGTCATTGGACCCTCGTGATATAATGGCGGAGAGCCCACCAGATACAGGCTCCTGCATTGCCAGTGCCTGTGATTGCTAAACAAGTGATAAAGTACTGCAAGACAGAATTTCTGCAATGCCTTATCATAGCGATCATAGGTGTGATTCTACAAGACCCCTGCAGGGACATAAGTGTTAAAAAAAGGTAAAAATAATGTAAAAAAAATATTAAAAAAACAAAACGATGTGCTTTTTTCAATAGTAGCATAAAAAAAAAATTTAAATCCCACATATTTGGCATCGTTGTATCTGTAACGATGTGTACAATAAATTAAACTCTGTATCCTCCACGGCAAAAAGTGTTTAAAAAAAATCCTAAAAAACTGAGGCGAAATGCTTATTTTTTTCATTTTGCCTTTGTGAGAAGGTGACCGGCAAAGTGCTGGAGGGCAGATATATTTCGCCCAGGATGCTCTCCTATGAGGCTTTGGGGAGCGCTTGGGCAGATACGTGCCACCGAGCAGCCTGGGCTCGGTGGAGGAAGCCGGCAGTATAGTGTTAGTGGCATTAAGCCACTAACACGTTGTAGTGTGTAAGTGGCTCCAAGCCACATAATCCGGGCCGGCTTTTCCTGGAGTGACCAAAGCGAAGGGTGGGATGGTCACTCCCACGTACCAGGTGGGGCTGGTACCAGGCCATATAAAGCCTGGGCCTACAGGGCCAGGAGGAGAGCTGAGACCTCTGCAGGTCTGAGAGTCCTGGCTGGCTGTGTGCAGGAGCCATTTGTGTTACCAGTGTGTAGACAGGGACGCTACCTGCATAGTAAGTGCTCAGACGAGCAGGATTTACTTTGTGTTTGCCTGATGTTAAGGCCTGTATTTTGGTTTTTGTTTGCTTGCAAATAAACCCAGGCGAAGCCTGGACTAAAGACTTTATCCTATGTGTCACTGTCTCTGACTGCTTATGCCCAGGTTGCTACCGATCCTAAACGCTAATCCCTCACATATGGTGTTTGGATGCTGGCAGCGGTCTTAAAGAGACATACACCAATTAATGGACATTTTGCTGCAGCAGCTGGAGAACCGTTGCTAAGGGCAACCGCCCAAGAGAGATTGACTGGAGAGTGCTGTAACCCCCATGTCCTGGGTGAGAGCTGCAACGGCACAACAACTAGACACTGCCAAGATGGAAGAACTGATAAAGCAGCTGGTGCAAGTTACCGTGCAACAACAACAAGTGTTTGCTCAGCAACAGCAAGCGTTTGCTCAGCAGCAACAAGTGACGGCGACCCAGAAAAAGGTCCATGAGGAGGCCATGACAGCTCAGGCCGAGACTAATGCTCTCCTGGCGGAAGCCAATCGGTTAGCCTTGCAGGAGCAACAGCGGGTTAACTAGCAGCTGCAAGAGCAAATCCTGGCGGTAGCGCAAAGTGTGCAGAGGACGTCTGGTTCGCTCCCCACTACCCGTACCGCAGTACAGGCGGCCTTACAAAAGATGACACCCACCGATGACATCGAGGCCTATCTCGCGGTCTTTGAGAGAGTGGCCGAGAGGGAGAAGTTACCGGCGCCTCAGTGGGCTGAGATAGTAGCGCCTTTCCTGACGGGAGAACCCCAAAAGGCCTACTTCTACCTCGGTGAGCAGGATGCCAAGGACTACAATAAGCTGAAAGGTGAGATCCTGGCACGCTTGGGCGTGGACACCCATGTACGGGCCCGACGCGTACATGCCTGGACTTTTGCTGACCACCTGCCAGCTCGCTCCCAGATGGACGACCTGTTCCACCTGGTGAGAAAGTGGCTGCAGCCGGAGGAGTCGTCCCCGGCAGAGATCGTACAGAAAGTGGTTCTGGATAAGTTTGTACGCTCGCTGCCCCCCGCAATCCAGCGCTGCGTGGGACAAGGAGGTCCCCAGGACGTGGACCAACTCGTGAGCCTCGTCGAGAGGTATAAAGCCACGGAGGACTTACTGCAAGCCGTGCCTCCTCGACGTTCCAACCCCGGGAACAGCAAGTCGGCCGGAGCACCGGGTAAGACTGTTCCGTATGTAAGGGGTGTCAAAAATGTCCCAAAGGGAGGCGGCTCAGAGGGGGATCATGTGGGACAGAAGAGGAGTCCCAACTGGACAGTCCGGTCCCGGGTAGAACCCCAAGGGGACTGGGGCCCCATACTATGTTGGCGCTGTCGTGAGCCCGGGCATATTGCCGCCAACTGTCCACTTACCGTGGAACCCATGGACTGTGACTCTGCTCGGCGGAGGTCGATGTTCGCACGGCCAGTATGTTCTGCAGAGACTGTGTCAGAGACTGATCGACCATTATGTCACCTAAAAGTGAATGACTTTGCGGTGACAGCTCTACTGGACTCAGGGAGCTTGGTTATGCTGGTGCACTCCAGCCTGGTCGATCCCACAACCGTCACCGGCCGTCACATGGGGGTTGTGTGTGGGCATGGGGACACCAAGGAGTATCCTATTGCCCTTGTAAGACTTGAGACTCCGTGTGGACTTTCCACCCATGAGGTGGGCGTCGTAAAATCCCTAATCCACACCGTGATCCTCGGGAGAGACTTTCCCCTATTTTGGGACTTGTGGCGACACCGAGGGTCGTCTGCAAATAAGGCTCATGATAATGCAAATGTGTATGATGTGTGTCCAGAACCGTTTGACCCTGAGGGTACGGTTCCAGCAGTAGGGGTGACCCAAGAGAATGGGGATAACTTTCCCTTAACAGTATTGGCGGGTGAGACGGAGGTACAGGATGAAGTAGTTGCTATGCCTGACTTAGAGGTCTCACGTGCCAATTTCGGAACTGAGCAGCTCCGAGACCCCACCTAAGTAAAGGCCAGGGAAAATGTTAAGGTACTAAATGGGGAGCCTCAGTTCCCAGGGGCTGATACTGTGTTTCCACACCTGGCAGTCAATCAGGAATTGTTGTATCAGGTTGACAAGGTCCGTGGGGAGGTTGTGGAACAGCTGGTGGTACCTCAGTCTTATCGTAAGATGGTCTTAGACATGGCGCACAAGCATGTGCTGGGAGGTCATCTCGAGAGCGAAAAGACGAGGGAACGCATCCTTCAGCGTTTTTTCTGGCCGGGGGTACATGGTGATGTAAAACGTTACTGTGAGTCGTGCCCGGAGTGTCAAATAACAGCTCCTATGCCTCATTACCGGAGCCCCTTAGTGCCCTTGCCCATCATAGAGGTGCCGTTTGAGTGGATCGCTATGGACCTAGTTGGGCCCTTGGTAAAGTCCGCCCGGGGTCACCAACATATATTAGTGGTTGTAGACTATGCCACCCGTTACCCCGAAGCCGTTCCTTTACGCAATACGTCATCCAAGGGTATCGCAAAGGAACTACTTCACATGTTCTCCTGCACAGGCATACCAAAAGAGATCCTGACGGACCAAGGAGCCCCCTTTATGTCAAAGGTCATGAAGGAATTGTGTAAGCTGCTGAATATTAAGCACTTACGGACGTCTGTGTACCACCCACAGACGGACGGTCTGGTTGAGAGATTTAATAAGACCCTAAAAAGCATGCTAAAAAGGGTAGTCAATAAGGATGGGAAGGACTGGGACTGTCTGCTGCCATATTTAATGTTCTCAATCCGTGAAGTCCCACAATCCTCCACTGGGTTCTCTCCCTTTGAATTAGTTTATGGTAGACATCCCCGAGGGCTCCTTGATGTAGCTAAGGAGACCTGGGAGCACGAGTCCACCCCCTACAGGAGTGTTATTGAACACATCTCCCTCATGCAAGATCAAATTGCGGCGGTCATGCCCATTGTTAAATAACATTTACAGCAGGCTCAAGAAGCCCAAAGCCAGGTATATAACCGGTCCGCCAAGGTGAGAACCTTCAACCCTGGGGATCGGGTACTAGTGTTGGTGCCCACCCTAGAAAGTAAATTTCTAGCAAAATGGCAAGGGCCCTATGAAATAATTGAGAAAGTCGGAGAGGTAAATTATAAGGTATACCAGCCAGGTAGGCGGAAACCAGAACAGTTGTACCATGTAAACCTAATTAAGCCATGGAAGGACAGAGAAGCCCTGACTGCAGCGAGCACCCCCCATGGTGGGGTCCCAGAGGTGTGTGTATCAGGGTCCCTGTCCAAATCCCAACAACAAGAGTCGAGGGAATTTATACAACGTAATTCAGATGTGTTCTCTGATATACCAGGGCGTACTGGTGTCATAAAACAAGACATTATAACTGAACCAGGGGTAAAGGTTCAGTTGAAACCGTACAGGGTTCCAGAAGCCCGCAGACGAGCCGTCTCAGAGGAGGTCAAGAAAATGCTAGACCTCGGAGTAATTGAGGAGTCGAAAAGCGAATGGTCCAGCCCTATCATGCTGATACCAAAACCTGATGGCTCTCTGCGCTTCTGTAACGACTTCCGGAAGCTAAATGACGTGTCAAAGTTTGACGCATACCCAATGCCGAGAGTGGACGAGTTAATTGAGAGACTGGGTCATGCCAGGTACTTTTCCACTCTCGACCTTACTAAAGGCTACTGGCAGGTTCCCCTTACAGAGAGCGCGAAAGAAAAGACTGCGTTTGCCACACCAGAAGGGTTGTTTCAGTACGTCTGCCTACCCTTCGGTTTGCATGGAGCCCCAGCAACCTTCCAAAGATTGATGGATATCATACTCAAACTCCATCGTCAATATGCGTCAGCATATTTAGATGATATCATCATCTTTAGCGAAGACTGGGACAGCCATCTACCCAAGGTACAGGCAGTACTGATCTCCCTTAGAAAAGCAGGGCTCACAGCAAACCCAAAGAAGTGCGCCCTGGGTCTTGAAGAAGCACGATACCTGGGATACATAATAGGTAGGGGTATTATAAAACCCCAGGTCAATAAAGTTGAAGCCATTCAGGACTGGCCACAACCCACAACTAAAAAGCAGGTGAGAGCCTTTTTAGGCATTGTAGGGTACTATAGGCGGTTCGTGCAAAACATTGCTAGCATAGCAGCGCCCCTAACAGACTTGACCAAGAACAGTAAGTCAGTCATGGTCAAGTGGAACCCTGATGCAGAAAAGGCGTTCCAAGAGTTAAAACGGGCCCTCTGTAAACGTCCAGTGTTAGTCACACCCAATTTCAAAAGAGAATTTATTGTCCAAACAGACGCGTCCGACGTGGGACTGGGAGCAGTTCTGTCCCAAGAAGTAGAGGGAGAGGAACATCCCTTGATTTATCTGAGCAGGAAGCTCACGCCACCAGAGAAAAACTACAGTATCGTTGAGCGGGAGTGCCTAGCCATCAAGTGGGCCCTTGAATCCCTAAAATACTACCTTCTAGGTCGGCACTTCAGGCTGATCACAGACCACTCTCCCTTAACCTGGATGTCACAGTCAAAAGAAAGAAACGCCAGAGTCATTAGGTGGTTCCTGACACTACAAAACTTCAGTTTTTCGGTAGAACACAGGGCCGGAAAGCTACAGGGCAATGCCGATGCCTTATCAGGGACGCATTGCATGGCGGCTAAAGGTGTCTGACCCCACAGGCTCGAACAGAGGGGGAGGGTATGTGAGAAGGTGACCGGCAAAGTGCTGGAGGGCAGATATATTTCGCCCAGGATGCTCTCCTATGAGGCTTTGGGGAGCGCTTGGGCAGATACATGCCACCGAGCAGCCTGGGCTCGGTGGAGGAAGCCGGCAGTATAGTGTTAGTGGCATTAAGCCACTAGCACGTTGTAGTGTGTAAGTGGCTCCAAGCCACATAATCCGGGCCGGCTTTTCCTGGAGTGACCAAAGCGAAGGGTGGGATGGTCACTCCCACGTACCAGGTGGGGCTGGTACCAGGCCATATAAAGCCTGGGCCTACAGGGCCAGGAGGAGAGCTGAGACCTCTGCAGGTCTGAGAGTCCTGGCTGGCTGTGTGCAGGAGCCATTTGTGTTACCAGTGTGTAGACAGGGACGCTACCTGTATAGTAAGTGCTCAGACGAGCAGGATTTACTTTGTGTTTGCCTGATGTTAAGGCCTGTATTTTGCTTTTGTTTGCTTGGAAATAAACCCAGGCGAAGCCTGGACTAAAGACTTTATCCTATGTGTCACTGTCTCTGACTGCTTATGCCCAGGTTGCTACCGATCCTAAACGCTAATCCCTCACACCTTCCAAAATATGCAATAAAACTGATCAAAAAAGCCGTATGTACCTCAAAATGGTATCAATAAAAACTACAACTCATCTCGTAAAAAACAAACCGTCACAGAGCCCTGTCCGTGGACAAATAAAAAGGACTTTGAATGCAGCGATTTAGGGAAAAAAATTATTTCCAAAAAAGGGTTGTTATTGCAGAAAAGTGGAAAAAGCTAAAAAAAAAAAAAAGAAGTTTGGTATTGTTGTAAGCGTACCGCCCGCAGAAAAAATGTATTATGTCATTTATGACAAAACCACAAAAAACAATGGCAGAATTGATGCATTTTCTCTCTCTGCTATTATAAAAAAATAAAAGTTTTACAATATCGTCCTATGTAACTGAAAATGGCAACAATAAAAGCTACAGTTCACACCGTAAAAAAGAGCCCTTATACGGCCGTGACGATGGAAAAATAAAAAAGTTATGGAGATGAAAACCCGCCAAAAATCGTTGCCCAAAATAGGCCCTGTCCTTAGGCCTCCTTCACACGGACGGATTTTCGCCGCGTACTTCGCGGCAAAAATCCGCTGCATTGCCCGCAGCTATTAGGTTCTGTTGAACCTAATAGCTCAGGGCACACAGTGCGGAATTCCATTGTGGAATTCCGCACCGAGAAATCTCCCATCCTCACCCGCGGCATGCTCTATTTGCCGCGGGTGTACGCGCCGACGGCTTCCATTGCAGTCAATGGAAGCCGTCCGTTTACGCTATCTTCGGCCGGCGCGTCACCTGACACGGCCGGCCGCGTCATGTGACGCGGTGGGCATGTCATGTGACGCGGCAGCGGTGGGCGGGGAAGCATCATGCGGGAGCGAGGACACCGGATCCGCAGGTAAGTATGGGGTCTCCTGGGGGTGCGCCGTGACGGGCTCCGCCGCAGAAGTTCGCGGCGGAGCCCGTCACGGCCATGTACAGCCGGCCTTAAGGGGTTAATGTAATACTCATTAACCCCTTAATGACGTGGCCCTTTTATTCCCATTTTTAAACATCATAACTCTTTTATTTAACCATGGCCGTGGCCGTCTGAGGGGTTGCTTTTTGCGGGACGAGTTGTATTTTTCAATGGCAGTATATAATGTACCAAATAATGTACTGAAATACTTAAAAAAAATTCTAAGTGGAGTGAAATGTTAAAAAAAACGAAATTTCGCCATATTCAGGTGCGTCTTGTTTCTACTTTGTACACACTGCACATGACATAACAACTTTATTCTATGGGTCAATACGATTACTACGATACCAAATCGATGTATTTTTTTCTGGACTACTTTTATTTATTTCCAAAGATATTTAATTTTTTCCTGCTGACATCTTCTGACAGGCATGACTTTTTTATTTTTCCACTGACCTAGTTGTGCAGGGGTCATTTTTTGCAGGACATGTAGTTTTATTGGTACCGTACTATTTTGGAGTACATATAACTTTTTGATTACATTTTTTTTGGAGACAGGGTGATCAAAAATCCGCAATTCTGGCGTTGTTAATTTTTTTTTCTGAAGATGTTCACCGTGTGGAGTAAATAATGTGTTTCTTTGATAGATCGCAGGGATACCAAATATGTATTTTGTTTTATTATTTTGATTCTTTTATTATAAATATGGCAAAGGGTTCTCTTTGAAATTTTTATTTCTTGGGCAGCCCTTTTAGAAGGCCCCCGGCTGCCATTGTAACCGCACGGCAATCTGTGCTCTTATTGCGGTGGGCAGTGCAGGACCCCCTAACATTAATCAGAGGCATTTAAAGGGTTAAGCTCATTTCAAAATTGAAAAGTAACCATTTAAAAAATGACATGATAATGTTTAATGTACCATATAATGTACTGATAACTTTCGAAGTGGATTGAAATGGGTAAAAAAAATCCACCATCTTTGGGAGAGTCTTGCATTGGATTCCAATGCATCAGATCACACAGGCGTATTTCCGCGACGTAAAAGCGCCCGGCTGGCAAATACAGCGCCGGGTGCTTTTACGCCGCGCAGCAAAGATAGTCCTGGAACTATCTTTGTGCCCGAAATACGTTGGGCGCTGCATAGACTCCTATAAGAGCCAATGAGAGCGACCGGAGAAGGAAGGGGGAGAGAGTTTAGTAGCGTGATTGCTGAACTCCCTCCCCTTTGGATGTTTGCAATGGAAGGGGGCGGAGCTGAGCTACTTCCCCTCCTATTGCTGGCTGCAGACAAAGGGCGGGTGCTTAGCGCCTCACTCAGCCCACCCACTCCAATTGCAAACAGCCAGAGGGAAGGAGAGAGGAGATAAGCTGGTGAGGGGGAGGGAAGGGGAGGCAATGGCCTTGCGGCCTTGGCGTATATCCGCCGGGTCCATGCCATCTGAATGGGCGCGCGAGTTTTTTCGCCGCCTACGCCCGTGGGAAAGAGCCCTTATTCTGTGATCTCACAGGCATTCTATCAAGCCAAACGACAGGCATGGCTTTAAAGGCAATCAGCCATAGCAGTGCTGGAGGGCCGTTCAGGATCTCATAAAAAACGATGGGGGGATTTGAATGCCGTTGTACGTCCTGTGTCATTAAGTCCCTCAGGGTTTCCTATCTGCAGGCATCATGATATAGTGACAGACACATTGATTTTAGCGTTCTGACACTTATAATGATCCACTCAGCGGTTTTGTAAGTCTTAAACTTTTGAAAGTTTGTAGCACAACAAGGCGGAGTCTAGTGTGGCTCATTAATATTTACATATTCACTGCTGCACTGGACCACCTGCCACTGATTGATTTGTCTCTCTGTATTAGGCTGGGTTCTCACAGGGCGGAATCCCGGTGGTAATCTTGCGGTTCTGCCGCAGCGAAAAAATGCGAGATTTCCGCCGGGAAAGCTCTGTTTCAAAACCGGCAGCACTTGGCCGCATGCTTTTCTGTTGTGGCCTGCCCTCCCATAGATAGCAATGTGGCCGCAACGGAAAAAAAGGGGGCAGCGCTTCTGTCGGCTTTGATAGCGGATTGTGTGTTTTTATCTCCCATAGAGATGAATGGAGCCATATCCGCATGGGATCTGCAATAAAATGGAGCATACCGTGATTTTAGATCCGCGTGGGGGATCCGCAAAGCATCTAAAAAAGAAATCCGCAGTATTTAATTCAGTTGCTGCTGCCCCATTGTTTCCTATCGCCAGTTAGTGCTGTGGATCTCCCGCGCGGGAAATCCATGTGGATTTAATAAATCAAATCCGCACGTGGACATTGGGCCCAACACTCTGCATCACTGTAGCCCACAAGGTGGGTGATGCATATGGGCTTTGACAGCGGACAGCGGGGGTACACTGAGAAGTACGATATTCTCATCTCCTGATTTAGCATTTCAACTCTCATGAGCCCATAAGTTTAGTGTATGGGGCTCATAGGAGCTGCAGATTCCCTTTAAATCACATTTTACTTAGACACACAGATATAGAAAAAATGACTCGGACAAAGTGCAATTAGTTAAAAAATGTAATATTTATTATTTGTGTATTCTATGTGTTTTGGTTGTTGCCTCCCATTACTCACGAAGAGCGAACAGCAACACGCAGGACAGGAAAAAACCCCTGTGGAGGAAACCTGTAGGGAAACCATGGCCGCTGTACTGCCCTTCCTCCGGGCATACTAAGGGAGGTAACACTATACAATGTGTGCAAGGTAAGGGTGTGTGACTACCTACAGTGACCGCGTGTGACTACCTACCGTGACTGAATGTGACTACCTACTGTGACTACCTACCGTGACTGTGTGTGACTACCTACCGTGACTGCGTGTGACTACCTACCATGTGCGGGTGTGTAATAATGTTTATTGAATGTGTTGTTGGCTGTACAATGTGTGACCATAAAAAGCATACGTGACATCTTCAGTCCTCATCTGTCGCTGCGTCGGGTTCCTCTTCTGCCTGTTGGACTCTCCACATCGATGGAAACCTATGGATGTTCTCACAAAGGGCGCAGGGTGGAGGTGGGTTGCCCCATGGGCCGTGGATGGTGAACTCTTGGTGATGTCTCCTGAACATGGGAATAGCCCAGCTGTGTTGGACCTGTCGATGTCTTGTCCATGCCCAATGTGATGGATCTTCTGCCATGACCTAGGATTAAACAGTGTATGATTAGTATTATTATCCCCACAGATTCTTCATGGAAGACTGGAGTGTTTTGTATTATTCTTACCAGGTCACAGGCGCTCCGGTCCACAAACGCATTAAATCCCATGCGGCGGCATAGCTGGTTCTGTTGTTCAAGAAATAAGTCCTTTCTCTTCCTCCAGCTGTCTCTGAGGGCCCAGGCGTAGATCTCTTCACAGAAGTCAATATCCTCCTCCATCTGGTTGGCTAGGAAGCTGCCAGGAAAGATTAAACCGGATGATGAACAAGTCAGAAGAGTGAAGAGCGGATTACCTGTCTAAGGTTGGCTGCACATGACCGGGTCAGATTTCACATGCAGGAGCCCACAGTGGAATCCAGATGTGACCGCAGCCGGCGACCCCATGCACCTGCTTTCTCCTGTATTGCGGATGACAGCAGATACTTTCAGTCAATCATGCGCAGAACAGGATTTAAATAAAAAGATTCTTGCTTTTCCTGCACCATCGCCAGGCGAAGACGCCGGTACCCGTGGCCTATCCCCAATTGAAATTGCGGATGGGCTGCGGATTGAATGGTTCCATTAATTTTAGCGGAAGCCGTGCGTGCAGATCCCGTTGGAAAATATAACATTCTGCAATTTTAGATGTGAGCGGACATGTGAATTTTCTATTTTTTAATGGGTGTGGAATACCGCAGATCCTCCACACGGGTGACGATCGCGGATTCCGCTATTCAAATCCTAAGCAACTCACAGCGCTCAAAAGAAGTTTATTCGATATTCCTCTGTTCGCAGTCCGACTCTCCGGAAGTAGACGAGGACCATCGCCAGCAGGTACTGGAGGGAGGAAAAGGACAGTGAGAGGCTGGAAGTAGATTTACTTGTAATTCATTATATATGTGATCAATATACTTCTGTGAATACTAGTCAGTAAAGAATATAACTACACTGTATGGTTAGCTGTCACTGTTACATCTAATACTGACTATAATGTCACCAAGTTACACAGCGCAGCGCGTCACCAGGCCGATTACATCAACAGAAGTCCCTTTATTTAATGGGGTTGTCCCATGAAGAATAGTGTTTATAGTTAAATCCAGCCCAGAATTAAAGGGGTTGTCCCGCGTCGAAACGGGTTTCTTTTTTTTTTCAATAGCCCCCCCGTTCGGCGCAAGACAAACCCGATGCAGGCATAAAAAAACCAAACCGTCCAGTACTTACCCGAATCCCCGCGCTCTGGCGACTTCTGACTTACCTTGTGAAGATGGCCGCCGGGATCTTCACCCTCGGTGGACCGCAGGTCTTCTGTGCGGTCCATTGCCGATTCCAGTCTCCTGATTGGCTGGAATCGGCACACGTGACGGGGCGGAGCTACGAGGAGCCGCTCTCCGGCACGAGCGGCCCCATTCAGAAGGGAGAAGACCGGACTGCGCAAGCGCGTCTAATCGGGCGATTAGACGCTGAAGATTAGACGGCACCATGGAGACGGGGCGCTAGCAACGGAACAGGTAAGTGAATAACTTCTGTATGGCTCATAATTAATGCACAATGTACATTACAAAGTGCATTAATATGGCCATACAGAAGTGTATACCCCCACTTTGTTTCGCGGGACAACCCTTTTAAGGACATTTTGCATTTACAATTACTAAATGTTTCTATCCCCAGATATTCCAGGACTAATGTTAGAATAGCGCCACCTGCTGGGGCAGAACCTTTATGCGTCTGGTCCAGACTTGCTTCTCTGTAATAACAATGTCTTACTCTCTTATCACTCAGGCCGGCTTCACGCAGGCGATAAAATCCCGCAAGATTTGTGCGTATTGAGGCACACAAATATGAACCCCATTCTTTTGAACACATACATACACATGCAGCGCATGAAAGCAATGGGAGAAACTGCAATCCTCCGGCATCTGGATTTAACTATAAACAACACTTGTCGCCCCTTTAAATATGATGGATATTCTTTCATTTGCCAGATTTTCTACTTCTTTCCACAATATTAGCTCACCTTGTCAGATATCCTCATGCAGCTGTCTCTGGTCAGGAACTTCTTGAAGTAGTCACGCTCTAGAAAAATAGGAGAAATCTGAATATTTCGGCAATTAATGTATCTATTTTATCAATCTGTTTAGTGACTACAATTAAGTAATAAAATCTTTGGGACATAAGAGTGAAATCAGCAGCCGAAGAGCAATCAGTTCTGTCCTACAGGAGTCTCCTGAAAGCCACTGACGTCACAAGTGGTGACCGAATCACCCAGACAGAAGGACAATATATCACTTAGGCCACTGCACACGACCGGGTTGGATTCTGTATGCGTGAGCCCGCAGCGGAATGTGGCCCTGATCGCATCGGGCGTCTACGCGTACCTGTCTTCTTTTTTTTTATCTGTATTTTTTATCTGTATTCCAGCACCTCAGAATACATGTTATGTATTTGTCTTGTGCATTGCCTTGAATGTAGTGAGCCAGATCTATGTGTATTTGGTGTTTGCAGGCATGAATGGGTTAATGTCTAGTCATGTCTGAGGATGTCTGGAAATATATTGTTTTGTCGCGCACAGCTCGCCTCATTGACTTGAAAGCTCTGTTCCCGAGTCAAACAAGCAAACTTCAAAGTGTTTTATCCTGAAGCGCCGCAGTGTATCAGCATCACATTACATGCGGGCACCCTGCATACCTGTCCTGGGCTCACGCTGCACTTGGTTCGGGCAGTCTGGTCCCACTGATACATAATAGTGAACCCACTTGAGCAAGCAGTGGATCGTGAAACATACATAAAGTGAGGAAGCTGACAGCACAGCACACCATATTCAAGTGTTTGATACATAATGGAGTCTGATAGATTTATGAAGGATACTGTATACCTGCTGCAACACTAGAAACACCATTTGGAGTCTTACCGAGAACATGGAAGAAAGCTTCCCTTTCCTCCTGTAGTTGGGCCCGGTCATCCTTCATCCTCTTCTGGGGGTCATCCTCACACGGGCCGAGATCTCTCTTCCTCTTCTGGCCGATGCGTCCACTGTTGTCTCTTCTGCACGGCGTGCCATCCGTAATCCTTACAGGGGAAATAAAAAGGGATTATCATTAGGACAAACCCATCATAGCTTCTATGTCCGGTCTAACTAACCATGCAGTCTCAATACACTGGGGTTACATTATGTGTATTTGTCCCGTCCCTCCCTGTGTAGTCACTGACCCCTATAACTTCATATCTTACCTGGAGCTCACGGCATCCCTTCTAAACAGAAAAAAGAAAGAAAATGTCAATAAACGTTCATTTAAATGAATTACAATAGAAAAATCATTAACACGGCATCATTTATTTTTAGTTACCCAAATCAAAATACTAATGACCACCTGAGTTACATGCGCTTCCTCTGATTATATGACAGTGATGTCATCACAGGTCCTGTAAGCACACAGCTGCTGTCCAGTTAGGTGCCTGTTAGTATTCTATAGCATATGAGGCCGCAGGGCATTTGTAGGGGAAGTAGTCTGCCTATTATCTGCACAGGGATGAAGGACCTGTGATGTCACCATCATGTAATCAGGGGCAGAGCATGATGGTGATGTCATCACAGGTCGTTCATCCCAAGTGCCGTGCTGCTTGTGATCCCTGTTGTATGGGATGAAGAATGTATGTAGCAGAGCTGTATGCGATGTGCATGTAGCAGAGCTGTGTGTGACGTGCATGTAGCAGAGCTTTGCAGCACATTGCGCCACCAGAAACACTGGTACTATAATCTCCTAATATTACTAGTATTTCTATATTTATGTATGATCACCTAAATACCTACATTTATTTAAAATCTCCAGCATAGCTCCATATTTATTCATCCACCCAAAAATCTCCATCATTTAGTCACCAAAATATTTCAATATTTAATCATAATAACCCTAAAATCTCCATATTAATGACTCCCTACTTCTATAACCGATCTGTATTCATTCCTAGTCAACCAAATATCTCCTTATTTATTCTAAGCCACTTAATATCAATATTTATTCAAAATCTCCAGTGCATCTGCATATAGATTAATTCACCCCAAAATCTCCATATTTATTAATAATTATTAAACTTAGTCAATAATAATAACATTTCTAAATAATCACCCTGTAGAGCTGTAGAGACCCCTACAGCATATGTAGCCAGTATGGCCTATGGACCCATAGATACTCCATAGGCCAGCAGATCGGGGAGGCACCATACTTGGCAGTGAAAGCATTGCTTCTCATCTTCCCCTGTCATTCCCCGGTCTCCGAGTGACGACCTGTACTCCATCCCCTCCCGCAGACTGGAATGGTCTTGGGACATTACTCTAACTATTGGCTCCCATCATTGTATCTGCCATAAAGCCCATGCCCTGCCGCACCGTCTATACCAACAAAGCAGGAAATAGGTATAGATGTAGCGATTAGAGATGAGCGACCACCAAAATGCTCGGGTGCTCGTTACTCGGGACGAACTTTTCGCAATGCTCGAGGGTTCGTTTCGACTAACGAACCCCATTGAAGTCAATGGGCGACCCGAGCATTTTTGTATATCGCCGATGCTCGCTAAGGTTTCGTTTGTGAAAATCTGGGCAATTCAAGAAAGTGATGGGAACGACACAGCAACAGATAGGGCAGGCGAGGGGCTACATGTTGGGCTGCATCTCAAGTTCCCAGGTCCCACTATTAAGCCACAATAGTGGCAAGAGTGGGCCCCCCCCCCCCGCACTGTCAGCATAAAAATCGTTCTCCTCTGCCATAGCTGTAACAGCTGTGGCAGAGAAGAACGATGTTTGCCCATTGAATTCAATGGAGCCGGCAATACAGCAGGTTCCACTGAAAGCAATGGGCGGGGATTTCAAGCCCTGCGTCCAGAAAGCAATGCTCTGCCGGGGACCAGGAGGGAGCGACAACCTGCAGGAGCACCGCAGAACGCCAGGAGAAGTGAGTAATGATTTTTATTCTTTGCTCCACTGTATTCCCGGCGTATAAGGTGACAGTTGGGGGGTCGTCTTATACGCCCCGTCGCCTTATACGCCGGTATATATTTTTATTGTAACACATTTCTGGATGAATTGCAGGGAAGGGCTTATATATTTAAGCCCTTCCCGACAATTCATCCCGCGATCGCCGGCAGCCCATTGCTTTCAGTGGAACCTGCTGTATTGCTGGCTCCATTGAATTCAATGGGCAAACATCGTTCTTCTCTGCCACAGCTGTTACAGCTGTGGCAGTGAAGAATGATTTGTCTTCTATATGTTCTCAATGTGGTTGGCGCATATAGAGGAGAGAACAGAAATCGCAGATCGCACATAGGTGCGATCTGCGATTTCTATGGCCTTAAAGGGGTTGTCCCGCGAAACAAAGTGGGTCTATACACTTCTGTATGGCCATATTAATGCACTTTGTAATGTACATTGTGCATTAATTATGAGCCATACAGAAGTTATAAGAAATTTTTCACTTACCTGTTCCGTTGCTGGCGTCCTCGTTTCCATGAAGCCCGTCTAATTTTCAGCGTCTAATCGCCAAATTAGACGCGCTTGCGCAGTCCGGGTCTTCTTCTTTTCTCAATGGGGCTCCGTGTAGCTCCGTGTAGCTCCGCCCCATCACGTGCCGATTCCAGCCAATCAGGAGGCTGGAATCGGCAATGGACCGCACAGAAGCCCTGCGGTCCACCGAGGGAGAAGATCCCGGCGGCCATCTTCAGCAGGTAAGTAAGAAGTCACCGGAGCGCGGGGATTCAGGTAAGCGCTGTCCGGTGTTCTTGTTTAACCCCTGCATCGGGGTTGTCTCGCGCCGAACGGGGGGGCTGTTGAAAAAAAAACAAAAAACGTTTCGGCGTGGGACAACCCCTTTAAGAAGGACCGTTGGGGTTCTTGAAACCTAAAATGCTCCTAACACTCTCCCTATAGCAGCTCCACCAAGATACCACTTTCCCTGAACTAATGTCAGAATGCATCTGTGGCGAGCCGCGGGAGGGGCAGATTTTAATACTCGGGTGACACCTAATCTCGCCAGCCACTCACTGCAGGGGGGTGTTATAGGGCTTGAACGTCGCAGGGGGAAGTTGTAATGCCTTCCCTGTCTTTCTATTGGCCAGAAAAGCGCACAAATTTCTCAGGGAAGAAAGTGAAAGTAACCCAAACATCGCGTGGTACTTGTCACGAGTAACGAGCATCTCGAACACCCTAATACTCGAACAGTATCAAGCTCGGACGAGTATGCTCGCTCATCTCTAATTTTAATATGTCTCGTGTTTCTTGCTCATGTGTTTGTATAAACATGTGTATCTGATCTGGTATTCGATCTTGTGCTCCTATTAGTTTTAGCCAAAAGGGGTTGAGTTTCCAGGTGGGAACGAAGTATTGTCCCGGGAATTGTATAGTGAGCAGGATCGAGCTATGGTCCGATATCCCCCTGGCGCCGTGTGTAATTGCATCTAGATATGGAGTAAGCGCCGGAGACCCCAAAATGTAGTCTATACGAGACAGTGATCCTCTACCGGGGGAGTGGCACGTGTATTCCTGGCTGTCTGGGTATTTAAATCTCCATAGGTCAACCCATCCCACTCCGCTAAACATTTGTTTCATTGAAGAATCTTGTATGCTTGCTTGTATTTGACTTGCATATGACTTCTGCTAGTGGGTATTGATGTGCAATTACTACTGCTGCTTATAGTACGTGTGCGTTATCGTGTGGGGGGTGGTAAACACACAAAATGACGTATTGCTTAGCATTGATCTCAGCATACACAAAAATAGACCGACCCTCCGGATCTCTACGGGTGTTTATCGGGTTCCAGCGCAAGGTACGGTGAACCAAAAGAAAAACGCCCCTAGAGTACGATGTATGAAAAGAATGGCAAGACCACTGAACCCAGGGTTTTTTGAGACAGTCCATCCTGTCTGGGATCAAATGTGTCTCCTGTAATCCTACGATATGTGGGGTAAATTGCCTGATGTATGAGAACACTGCTGTTCTCTTGGCTGGGGTTCCCAGTCCTCGCACATTCCACGTCATACATTTTAATGACATTTATATTCGTTGATTTGTGTAGCAGGATAATTCTTTGTAAACCTTTTATCTTCTGTTAAAGGTGGTGACATCTTTCTAATGACAGTTGGGATTTGCACATACCAAAACATATGAATAACAATCATAACTTAAAGGGGTTGTCCCGCGGCAGCAAGTGGGTCTATACACTTCTGTATGGCCATAATAATGCACTTTGTAATGTACATTGTGCATTAATTATGAGCCATACAGAAGTTATAAAAAGTTTTATACTTACCTGCTCCGTTGCTAGCGTCCTCGTTCCCATGGAGCCGACTAATTTTCGCCCTCCGATGGCCAAATTAGCCGCGCTTGCGCAGTCCAGGTCTTCTCCTGTTCTCTATGGGGCTCCGTGTAGCTCCGCCCCGTCACGTGCCGATTCCAGCCAATCAGGAGGCTGGAATCGGCAATGGACCGCACAGAAGAGCTGCGGTCCACGGAGGAAGAGGTTCCCGGCGGCCATCTTCACCGGTAAGTATAGAAGTCACCGGAGCGCGGGGATTAAGGTAAGCGCTCCGGTAAGCTTTCTTTAGGTCCCTGCATCGGGGTTGTCTCGCGCCGAACGAGGGGGGGGGGGGGGGGGGTTGAAAAAAAAAAGAACCCGTTTCGGCGCGGGACAACCCCTTTAACAAAACAGCTTATACAGCTAACTGTGGATTTCTAAAGGAGAAAACCGTAGATTATTTAAACATTTACCATTTCTCCTATCCTACTTACTACTCTATGTTACTAAAACATTTCTTGTAGGCACCCTGTGCTCTCTAGTGGGGAGCGGAGAGGGGGGATCGGCCGACGCATCTCCTCCATGCCTCTCTGTGCGTGATCTATTTATATAAATTTAGGTCGGCCGCCCCCCTCCCCCCCAAGGAGTTCACTTCTTAACATTATGCGACATCTTAAGGAAATATACATCCCCCCTCTCCCCCTCCTGTACTTTGGCTTGTATCATCTTCTATTATCTATCTTTCCCCCTCCCCCTACATTTATTAATCGAATATTGCCTATTCTTAAACCTCTATAACTTCTTTTCTTTTTTGTAATATAGTTTAAATCTTATCTGGTAGTCTCTTGTCTGCTCTTTATGCCGGATGCATTTTGTAGCCACTCTCCGGCTTCTTCTGGTGAATGCAGAAACGCCACCTTCCCTTCTGATACGATCCGCAGTCTTGCCGGGTACGCCATGGAATACGGGATTCCTCGTTGTTTAAATCGCTTTTTGATTTCTATGAAAGTGGCTCGTTGTTTTTGCAGTTCTGGCGAAAAGTCCGGAAAGATTGATATCACTGCATTGTTATATGTGATAGGACTCTTCAGATGTGCCTGCCGTAGAGCGATGTCCCTGTCTCGACCATTAAGGAGTCGCGCTAATAGCGGTCTCGGTGGTGCTCCGGGTGCAGGTGGTCTCATTGGCACTCTGTGGGCTCTCTCTACTGTGAACACGGGCGTGAATACGTCTTCTCCAAGTGTTGTTTTCAGCCATTGGTGTAGGAAGAGTTCTGGAGATGACCCTTCCGTTTTTTCTGGTAGCCCGATAATGCGGATGTTGTTTCGCCGTAGGCGGTTTTCCAAGTTGTCAGTCTTAGGGCGCCCACCCTCTGGCGTTTTTTTTCACTGTGAAATTCGCAGGGGTTTTTTTTCTGCAGGGGGTCTATGGGACTTGTAATGTAAAAATCGCGATCGCGCAAAATCGCGATTTACCGCGATATCGCGATTTTGCGCGATCGCGATTTTAGCTTTGCATGTCCCATAGCCCAAAGACCCCTGCAGAAAAAAAAACGCTGCGAATTTCGCAGTAAAAAAACGCTAGTGGGTGGGCACCCTTAGAGTGACACTGCTCCGCTTTTTGGACTGACGTTTGTATCTTGGCTGGGAGTGGTTGTATTTTGTCCTCTGCCGCGGATACTCTCTCCTCCATTTCATGCAGCCGCCCTCTTACATTTTGCAAATCTTGACGAAGCAGGTTCAGGTCTATCCTAATCTCTTCGATTTTCCCGGTCAGGGATGTTTTGCAGGTGTTAATGGCTTCCAACACCTGGCGCAGTGTTGGTTCAGGTTCTCGCTCTGGATCTGCGTCAGCGTGCTTAGCTTTAACAGGTGTGGATTTAGCCGTTTTTGGTGTTGTTTCAGAAGCTTCGGCTCGTGCAAAGTCTTTTAGTTTATCCATCACAGACATGTTTTTGGCGCGTGTGCTCATGTTGTGGATGATTAATTATATGCTGTAAATCTAGCAGATGTTTCTTTACGGAGACTGTTCTAGAGTCCAGCAGAGTATTGTATATATGAATATGCAGATAAGTTTCTTGCCACCACTAAGTTGTTCCTTCTTGCGCATCTACAGCTTGTTATTTTCTTCCTGAAGCTATTGCTCTCTGTCTTCTGCCGGTTATTCTGCGTTGTTTAATAATTGTTCCACTAGGTGGCGCTTCAGTGATAACTGTCTGTTTGTTTGGTCTGTGTTGTTCTTTATTTGTACCACTAGATGGCGCTTCAATGGATGTTATTTACTTATTTATTTTATAGTACTGCTCCCCGGACATTTATGCAGCCCCAATTGCTTAGTTGTGTAGGCAATGCAGGGGGGTGAGTCTCTACTACTTCTTCTATTGCATTTATTCCTTTATATGTGCGGGGGGGAGGCAGTATATAAATGTTTGCAGCTGCGGTCCCCTTATGTGTTCTCCCGCTCTGTGCCTTTATCAAAATGGCGGCGGCATGTGGCGTTGTCCCTTCTGCTAATGGCGGTCAGACCCTGTGTCTTCCGTGCCTGTATGTGAGTGGCGCTTAGGCAGTCCGCACCGCTCGCTCTGCACCACCCGCGGTCTCCCTCTTACCGGCCGTGTGCACTGCTGGGTTCTCCGCTCTGACGCCGCTCTCTCTTCCACCGCAGGCTGTCAGATCTCATGTCGGGAAGGCCGCCTGGTCTCTTCCTCCGCTGTCCTGCTGCCGACAGGCTGTCTCTCCGGGCCGGCTCTCCACTTCTCGCACGGCACCAGGGAGAGCAGCTCCCGGAAGTCTGTCTGGTCCCCGCCGCCACCTGCTTCTCGCCGCTTCTCAGCGCGGGCCTCTCCGGTCTTAGGTGAGCTAGCTTCTGTATTTAGCGTCGTTTCCCCCCGCGGTCGGTCTCAGGGTTTGCCCTGCAGCTCCGGTGGTCTCTCAGGTCGCTTTCCCGGTCCTCTGGTATTATTAATCAGGATTATGTGGTGCCTTTGTGGGAACTCTGCTTACTCAAATCCTTCCATGTTTCTCATCAGCCACGCCCTTCGGAATGAATCAGATTTATGTGTATTAATGTCTGCAAGCATGAATGGGTTAATGTCCGGTCATGTCTGAAAAATTTATTGTTTTGTCCTGTGTGTCATATAAAAGTGTGGTCACATGTCTATGTAAGAATAAAGAGAGTAGAGTGTGGAAAGAGACAGTTAGCTAGTAGAGATGAGCGAACGTACTCATCCGAGCTTGATACTCGTTCGAGTATTAGCGTGTTCGAGATGCTCGTTACTAGAGGCGAGCACCACGCGATGTTCAAGTTACTTTCACTTTCATCTCTGAGACGTTAGCACGATTTTCTGGCCAATAGAAAGACAGGGAAGGCATTACAACTTCCCCCTGCGACGTTCAAGCCCTATACCACCCCCCTGCAGTGAGTGGCTGGCGAGATCAGGTGTCACCCGAGTATATAAATCGGCCCCTCCCGTGGCTCGCCACAGATGCATTCTGACAGAGATCAGGGAAAGTGCTGCTGGTGCCGGAGCTGCTATAGGGAGAGCGTTAGGAGTGATTTTAGGCTTCAAGAACCCCAACGGTCCTTCTTAGGGCCACATCTGACCGTGTGCAGTACTGTTGAGGCTGCTTTTAGCAGTGTTGCACAATTTTTTTTTTTTGTATATCGGCCGTGCAGAGCATTGCGTCCGCAGTCTGCAGTCATTGTACAGAGTATAGGGCCAGTACTGGTGAGGCAGGGAAAGAGATAGTCAGGCTATATAGGCAGTGGGCTTTTTCCAAAAAATTGGGGAAAAATACTATATTTGGGCTGCCTGTGACCGTCTTCAGTTTACTGCGTGTCTGCTGGGGGTAGTAGTCCTAATTAATACGCAGCTAAGCGTTACAGCAGGCTTGCGCAAAATTGTTTCCTGGATCTGCTGTCTCTGTTACATCAGCGCCGTCATCCCGCCAGAGGGAAACAGTATACATAATATTATACGCTGCCTACAGTATCTATCTGCTGGGGGTAGTAGTCCTAATTAATACGTAACTAAGCGTTACAGTAGCCTTGCGCAAAATTGTTTCCTGGATCTGCTGTCTCTGTTCCATCAGCGCCGTCATCCCGCCAGAGGGAAACAGTATACATAATATTATACACTGTCTACAGTATCTATCTGCTGGGGGTAGTAGTCCTAATTAATACGCAGCTAAGCGTTACAGCAGGCTTGCGCAAAATTGTTTCCTGGATCTGCTGTCTCTGTTACATCAGCGCCGTCATCCCGCCAGAGGGAAACAGTATACATAATATTATACGCTGCATACAGTATCTGTCTGCTGGGGGTAGTAGTCCTAATTAATACGCAGCTAAGCGTTACAGCAGCCTTGCGCAAAATTGTTTCCTGGATCTGCTGTGCGTTCCGTAAGGGAAGTCGGCCTCCAACCACAGGCCAATAAGCGGCACATTTAATTACAGCGTTCTGTTTCTGCACTACTAGTAATACAGCATGCTGAGGGGTAGGGGTAGGCCTAGAGGACGTGGACGCGGGCGAGGACGCGGAGGCCCAAGTCAGGGTGTGGGCACAGGCCGAGCTCCTGATCCAGGTGTATCGCAGCCGACTGCTGCGGGATTAGGAGAGAGGCACGTTTCTGGCGTGCCCACATTCATCTCACAATTAATGGGTCCACGCGGTAGACCTTTATTAGAAAATGAGCAGTGTGAGCAGGTCCTGTCGTGGATGGCAGAAAGTGCAACCAGCAATCTATCGACCACCCAGAATTCTGCGCCGTCCACTGCTGCAACTCTGAATCCTCTGGCTGCTGCTCCTCCTTCCTCCCAGCCTCCTCACTCCATTACAATGACACATTCTGAGGAACAGGCAGACTCCCAGGAACTGTTCCCGGGCCCCTGCCCAGAATGGCCAGCAATGGTTCCTCTCCCACCGGAGGAGTTTGTCGTGACTGATGCCCAACCTTTGGAAAGTTCCTGGGGTCCGGGGGATGAGGCTGGGGCCTCCCGCAACTGTCTCAAGAGCTTTCAGTGGGTGAGGAGAACAATGACGATGAGACACAGTTGTCTATCACTCAGGTAGTAGTAATTGGAGTAAGTCCGAGGGAGGAGCGCACAGAGGATTCGGAGGAAGAGCAGCAGGACGATGAGGTGACTGACCCCACCTGGTTTGCTCCGCCTACTAAGGACAGGTCTTCAGAGGGGGAGGCAAGTGCAGCAGCAGGGCAGGTTGGAAGAGACAGTGCGGTGGCCAGGGGTAGAGGCAGGGCCAGACCGAATAATCCACCAACTGTTTCCCAAAGCGCCCCCTCGTGCCATGCCACCCTGCAGAGGCCGAGGTGCTCAAAAGGTCTGGCAGTTTTTCACTGAGAGTGCAGACGACCGACGAACAGTGGTGTGCAACCTTTGTCGCACCAAGATCAGCTGGGGAGCCACCACCACCAGCCTCACCACCACCAGCATGCGCAGACATATGATGGCCAAGCACCCCACAAGGTGGTGTGAGAGTATATGTATATGTTGCCATATGTTTTTTATGCTTTTATACCTGTATGCAAGTTCTATTCAATTCTAAAATGAGAAAAACTTAATCTGTCGCCTTACATCACATATTCCAAAGGCCTCGCAAGGCGAAGACAAAATGTATCTTAAAACACCGCAAGGAAGAATCGGATACAAGGCCGTGTGCTTGGCTGTTTTCCCAGAAGCGCCATATCTAGATAACGACTGTTCAACTACGTATATAACTTTCACTGTCTCAGGCCGGAAATCCGGACTTCCCATATATGGTTATGCGGTGAATTTGAGCCAATGAGCCCATCACCCATTCCTAGTGATGAGACCAAAGGGTATAAGATCCCATGTAATCTGTAATAAAGGGCGCAGTCATGTCCCCATGTGAGGAACTATACCAGACCTCCGTGTGTGGTGTCTCTTCTTTACCGCCGGCAGCGGGGCATTGGGGTGGGCCGGATTGGTGCTGTACGCAGAAATTTCCCTGACAAATGGCACCCGAAAGTGGGGCGGTAAAACCGGAGCCGTACAGCGCAGTCCACCCGGATCCACGCCACAGGGAAGCCGTCCTGCTGCAAACCGAGCCTGATCAACTCACAGAACTCCAGGTAAGACCAGCATATATTTATGTTGTGTTTTACGCTGAGAGTCTTGCAGCGGGAGGGACTATCTGTGTTTTGTGACCGGACGGGTTGGGTTAAGAGTTCTACACGGTAACTCGTGGGCTTCGGGTTTGCCGTCACGGACCACTGACCGTGATATGCGCACCAATCGCTCACCCAGGGACTAGTCATTAGTCTATTTGTTGCTGAAGTCCGTAGCGTTTTAGCAATAGTGAAGGTTGTTTGTTGTATCTGCAGAATTTTTTTTCTCTTTCTCTTTTCATTTGGTCTCACAGACGAAGGAACCCTCCGTTTTAGTTTAGTTAGTTGTTGATGGTTTAGCTGAGAGGGATGCACTCTGTGAGATAGGTCCCATAGACGAAGGAACCCTCCGTTTTAGTTTAGTTAGTTGTTGATGGTTTAGCTGAGAGGGATGCACTCTATGGGACTGGTTCCATAGAAGGGGATACCTTCGGTTGTTTTGCCGTATATAAGGGGCTAGCAATTCGGGTCAGAAGGATATACTCTGTGGAGCGTGTTATTATTATTATTGTTGTTGTTGTTGTTCTAATATGCGTAAGACCTTATTAAAGAAGACAGAGCCCTTTATGGGCCGCCGCCGTGCGGATCAGTTGATGGAGGAGAGACAGTAGGAGAGACAAGGGTCCCAATTTGTAAAATGTAAGAAAACTCTTATGAAAATGTGTGACATCGACCCGCACGGTAGATTACAATATGGGGACTGGGAAGAGGTCTTTAGGACCAAGAAGGGCGCCTTGAAAGACCAGGGTTTACTAGAAAGTGCTGAAGTGAGAAGCAGAGAGACAGTCAGAGAAAGTTAAGTATGTACACATTATTTGTTTAAGAAAGTATCCGTAAGTGAAATGTTGGAAAGTACAGTAAGTGATCAAGAGGGTGTCGGGAGAGTGTCTATTGAAGGTTACATTGGCAGTTAGGTAGGGAGAGAAATATGGGAAACAAGCAAAGTCGAGAGGAAAGTTACAATGCATGTGATTTGTTGGCAAAGAGAGAGGAAAAGGTGTATAATACTAGATAGATATAGATGTATGTGTATATATGTATATATATATGTGCAAATGGTTAACTGAGCTTGCTTTTAGAGGAGAAGGATTGTTTACTTGAAGCTGCAGCCTGTGTCTAGCTTTCCAAGGCCAAGAAGTTATTTTGCAAAGGTGGGGGCTTTCAGAATTCACTCCAAACTCAGGGTCATGCATTCTAAAATACTTCAGCGTTTAATACAGCATATAATAGCTTCAGTACATAAGAAAGATAGAATGTCTGTCACTCAGCAATTTTTTTCACATAATTTGTCAAAAATAGCGCTCATTCACAATCTCATCTCAATAGAATCATGTACTTTATAACATTATAGCACTCACCTCAATGTTTTTCAACTGATGTATGTTTGTTTGTCACACTTTTTTTGTCTGTGCATCTGTATGTACTGGTGCACCTTCAATGGGGGGTGACGGAGCAGACTTGAGCGAATGGATGGATGAGAGTTAATGCCTAGTGTTCAGGCTGTGATGAATGTAAAATGTGTGATGCAGATATTGACTGGGGATAAAAGTTCCTCCCAATGCATAAGACTTTACTTGGTTGTGATGTGGATGCTTAGACTGTAAAGCTGAAATAAAGTTGTGAAAAAAAGACGCAAGCAGCCAGTATCGAAGGGGTGGAGCTAGATGATGTAAAAGTACGTAGTAATGGGTCATCCCTCTTGTCCACAAGGGAGGGGGTGAGGATCTTGAGCAGCTAGCAAAAGTTTTTTTTGGTTTTTTTTTTTCTCTTTCAAATTTGATAAGACATTGCAGGCAGGATCAGATTAATAATGAATTTGCTTAAAGGATATCACATTTCCAATATTAATAGGTGTTTGTAGATTATTCTGCCCTGATGTAACTCATGTCTCTGTTATTGGTGCTAACATTTTACAGGCCTTATCTGCATCCATCAAATCTTTTTACAATGTTCTACTACTTTCAACCCGGCTACTCTTCTTCCAATTGAGTACCCTGGTTCAAAGGGGGGGAGGAGAAGGCATAGGTGATCTAGGTATTGCAAATCAGCCATTTTTAAATTTTTTGCTACAAGATTCTGATCTTTTTGAAATAGAATATCAGCCTGATTGTCTAGCAGTGATGCAACAAGAAAATTTAAGTTTTAAAAAGTTACTGAAAGCCCTTGTTAACAATGTATACTTTGAGTTGTTTTTTATAGATGGTACCAGGGGTGATTGACGACTCCACACTGGATATGCAGTGGTCACACAACAAGATGTCCTAAAAGCAGAATGCCTCCGTATGTCGCAGCACAAGAAGCGGAACTAAATGCCCTCACTGAGGCGTGTAGAGTGGCAGAAGGTAAGACGGCAAACATTTACACTGACTCCCGCTATGCATTTGGCATAGCTCATGATTACGGCCCAAAATGGAAGGCCAGATAGTTTTTTACCTCAACAAGACAGCCAATTAAGAATGGTGCAGCGGTGCAGTCTCATGGAGGCCCTACTTCTACCTGACAAAGTGGAGAGCTCACACCAGTTCCTACACCAGAAAAACAAGAGGCAATGCCATCACAGACCACACAGCAAAGGCAGCGGCCCTGAAGCCATGGAAGAAAAGAAGAATTTGACAATAACTTTGGACTTTGACTACACTTTGGACTTTGATAAAAACTTGGACTTTGATAAAAACTTTGGACTTTGATATGCTAAAGACTTTACAGTTACAAGCCAGCAAGGAAGAAAAGGAAAAATGGACTAAAAAGGGACGGCATATGGTGAACAGTCAACAGCACTTGCCTACCACGGTCCCTGTGCCCCATGATGGCCCAGCTGATGCAAGGAAAGACGCACCTCTCAAAGCAGCAATGATGTCGACACTTGAACAAGGACGAGTGGCTCCTGGGTTTTCTGTAGCTGCTGCATCATTTGTCCAATTTTGCATGATCTTTGCCGTAAGCAACAGGGCAGAAGTAAATTTACCACATCACACTTGCCAGGGCCACTCTACCCATTTCAGGGATTGCAAATTGGCTACATTCAGCTCCCACTTGTTGGGAAGTATGAATATGTGCTTGTTGTTGTTGATTTCTTTTCAGGTCGGAGACCTACCCTGTTACCAAAGTAAATAAGCAGGTAACCGCACAGAAGCTCATGAATGAGGTAATCCGCAGATACGAGGCACCGGAAGGTATTGAGTCAAACAAAGGTACACACTTCACAGGTGAAATAATGCAACACATCATGTCTGCTTTGGGTATATTCCAGGCTTTTCACACACCCTACCATCCGCGAAGTAGTGGGAAAGTAGATACAAAAGGCAATGGAGGAAATGGGCAAATCTTGAATTGAGTGTCTTCTATTAGTTTTCATTTTTCTCCGGAGGGTACATACCATAGTAGCAGAGATTGGGGAATGATTTTCTTGTTAATTTTGTCATAGGCCTCTCCAAGGAATTGTCAATAATGCATTCTGCAGTCTCTGCTTTTCTCCCAGGTCCTACAGATGAGTGTCACAATCTGAAACCAGGTGACAGGGTCTATGTGAAAAAGTTTGAGAGAGAAACCCTGTTTGAATGTCCCTACCAGATGTTGCTCACCACCCCAACTGCAGTCAAGCTCGAAGGAAAGTCCACTTGGATCCACACTTCGCACTGCAAAAACTCATGATCCTGCATATCCTTTATATGCTATAATGTGGTACAATTCCTCTAACACACACCTTTGACTACTGTACACTAGCCCCGTGTTTCAGGGATCAGAACAAATTAATACAATCAAATATGCAATATGAAGAGTACACTAAGGATGAGAACCCAACGCCGCATCGTGCTAAGAGAGAAGTTGACGCTCCAGGTGGTAACTTTGATCCACACGTATATATAGATGCAATAGGAGTGCCAAGGGGGGTGCCAGATTAATTTAATTCTAGAGATCAGGTTAAAGCAGGTTTTGAGTCCTTATTTGCTATTGTCACTGTTAATAATAATGTAGATTGGATGAATTATATCTATTACAATCAGCAGAGGTTTGTAAACTACACCAGGGATGCTTTGCAAGGGTTAGCTGACCAGTTAGGGCCCACTGCATCCATGGCGTTCCAAAATAGAGTGGCCCTGGATATGATTTTAGCAGAAAGAGGTGGGGTATGTAACTTCCTGTACGTGTATTATCCCTTTGATCAAAAAGAGTATGAGTAAGGGACTGGATAATGTGACACCAACGTTTCCCTTGTTTGAAAAAGATGAAGAGCCAGTTCCGATAATGCCAACCACGTACGTTACCAGAAGAATGGAGAAATGTACTAGTACTGCGCCTGTCCCGATCTCCTAAGATGAACTGTCAGTGGACTTCCCATTTGCCTAGGGATAGTGCAGAAGACCTTAGGTTCGAGTGAGGGCACACCCTGTGGGGTGTTAACTTGTACAGATAGAGGGTATGGATGCCCGGAAATGAGCCCAGGGAATCCATGGCCTCCTTCTGAGGTGAGGTAGGGTTCCCCCCCTAGGAGTAGGGCCTTACGGGCAGTGGAGAAACCCTGACGCAAGGGAGAGGCGACCGAGGAAGAGTGCAAGGCCTGGTGCTTGATCTCCATATTAAGTTTTTAGGGGGGTTTGTGAGGGTATATGTATATGTTGCCATATGTTTTTTATGCTTTTATACCTGTATGCAAGTTCTATTCAATTCTAAAATGAGAAAAACTTAAAGGGGTTGTCCCGCGAAACAAAGTTGGGGTATACACTTCTGTATGGCCATATTAATGCACTTTGTAATATACATCGTGCATTAATTATGAGCCATACAGAAGTTATTCACTTATCTGTTCCGTTGCTGGCGTCCCCGTCTCCATGGTGCCGTCTAATTTTCAGCGTCTAATCGCCCGATTAGACGCGCTTGCGCAGTCCGGTCTTCTTTCTTCTGAATGGGGCCGCTCGTGCCGGAGAGCGGCTCCTCGTAGCTCCGCCCTGTCACGTGTGCCAATTCCAGCCAATCAGGAGGCTGGAATCGGCAATGGACCGCACAGAAGACCTGCGGTCCACCGAGGGTGAAGATCCCAGCGGCCATCTTCCCAAGGTAAGTAAGAAGTCACCGGAGCGCGGGGATTCAGGTAAGCACTATCCGTTTTTTTTTTTTAAACCCCTGCATCGGGTTTGTCTCGCGCCGAACGGGGGGGCTATTGAGAAAAAAAAAAACCCGTTTCGGCGCGGGACAACCCCTTTAATCTGTCGCCTTACATCAGATATTCCAAAGGCCTCGCAAGGCGAAGACAAAATGTATCTTAAAACACCGCAAGGAAGAATCGGATACAAGGCCGTGTGCTTGGCTGTTTTCCCAGAAGCGCCATATCTAGATAACGACTGTTCAACTACGTATATAATCATCAGTGTCTCAGCCGGGAATCCGGACTTCCCATATATGGTTATGCTGTGAATTTGAGCCAATGAGCGCATCACCCATTCCTAGTGATGAGACCAAAGGGTATAAGATCCCATGTAATCTGTAATAAAGGGCGCAGTCATGTCCCCGTGTGAGGAACTATACCAGACCTCCGTGTGTGGTGTCTCTTCTTTACCGCCGGCAGCGGGGCATTGGGGTGGGCCTGATTGGTGCTGTACGCAGAAATTTCCCTGACAGTGGGACGAAGGCCGTTCACCGCCTCTGGTTTGCACCGCTGCCTCTTCCCCTGTGCCCCAACCTGCCACTGAGATCCAACCCCCCTTTCAGGACACAGGCACTACCGTCTCCTGGCCTGCACCCACACCCTCACCTCCGCTGTGCTCAGCCCCATCCACCAATGTCTCTCAGCGCACCGTCCAGCCGTCGCTAGCGCAAGTGTTGGAGCGCAAGCGCAAGTACGCCGCCATGCACCCGCACGCTCAAGCGTTAAACGTGCACATAGCCAAATTTATCAGCCTGGAGATGCTGCTGTATAGGGTTGTGGAAACGGAGGCTTTCAAAGGTATGATGGCGGTGGCGGCCCCGCGCTACTCAGTTCCCAGTCGCCGCTACTTTTCCCGATGTGCCGTCCCAGCCCTGCACGACCACGTCTCCCGCAACATTGTACGCGCCCTCACCAACGCGGTTACTGGCAAGGTCCACTTAACAACGGACACGTGGACAAGCACGGGCGGGCAGGGCCACTATATCTCCCTGACGGCACATTGGGTGAATTTAGTGGAGGCTGGGACAGAGTCAGAGCCTGGGACCGCTCACGTCCTACCCACCCCCAGAATTGCGGGCCCCAGCTCGGTGGTGGTATCTGCGGCGGTGTATGCTTCCTCCACTAAACCACCCTCCTCCTACGCAACCTCTGTCTCGCAATCAAGATGTGTCAGCAGCAGCACGTCGCCAGCAGTCGGTGTCGCGCGGCGTGGCAGCACAGCGGTGGGCAAGCGTCAGCAGGCTGTGCTGAAACTACTCAGCTTAGGAGAGAAGAGGCACACGGCCAACGAACTGCTGCAGGGTCTGACAGAGCAGACCAACCGCTGGCTTGCGCCGCTGAGCCTCCAACCGGGCATGGTCGTGTGTGACAACGGCCGTAACCTGGTGGCGGCTCTGCAGCTCGGCAGCCTCACGCATGTGCCATGCCTGGCCCACGTCTTTAATTTGGTGGTTCAGCGTTTTCTGAAAAGCTACCCACGCTTGTCAGACCTGCTCGGAAAGGTGCGCCGGCTCTGCGCACATTTCCGCAAGTCCCACACGGACGCTGCCACTCTGCGCACCCTGCAACATCGGTTTCATCTGCCAGTGCACCGACTGCTGTGCGACGTGCCCACACGGTGGAACTCTACGCTCCACATGTTGGCCAGGCTCTATGAGCAGCGTAGAGCTATAGTGGAATACCAACTCCAACATGGGCGGCGCAGTGGGAGTCAGCCTCCTCAATTATTTACAGAAGAGTGGGCCTGGTTGGCAGACATCTGCCAGGTCCTTGGAAACTTTGAGGAGTCTACCCAGATGGTGAGCAGCGATGCTGCAATCATTAGCGTCACCATTCCTCTGCTATGCCTCTTGAGAAGTTCCCTGCAAAGCATAAAGGCAGACGCTTTGCGCTCGGAAACAGAGGCGGGGGAAGACAGTATGTCGCTGGATAGTCAGAGCACCCTCCTGTCTATATCTCAGCGCGTTGAGGAGGAGGGGGAGGAGGATGAGGAGAAGGGGGAAGAGACAGCTTGGCCCACTGCTGAGGGTACCCATGCTGCTTACCTGTCATCCTTTCAGCGTGTATGGCCTGAGGAGGAGGAGGAGGAGGATCCTGAAAGTGATCTTCCTAGTGAGGACAGCCATGTGTTGCGTACAGGTACCCTGGCACACATGGCTGACTTCATGTTAGGATGCCTTTCTCGTGACCCTCGCGTTACACGCATTCTGGCCACTACGGATTACTGGGTGTACACACTGCTCGACCCACAGTATAAGGAGAACCTTTCCACTCTCATACCCGAAGAGGAAAGGGGTTCGAGAGTGATGCTATACCACAGGACCCTGGCGGACAAACTGATGGTAACATTCCCATCCGACAGCGCTAGTGGCAGAAGGCACAGTTCCGAGGGCCAGGTAGCAGGGGAGGTGCAGAGAGCAGGCAGCATGTACAGCGCAGGCAGGGGAACACTCTCCAAGGCCTTTGCCAGCTTTATGGCTCCCCAGCAAGACTGTGTCACCACTCCCCAGTCAAGGCTGCGTCGGCGGGAGCACTGTAAAAGGATGGTGAGGGAGTACGTAGCCGATCGCACGACCGTCCTCCGTGACGCCTCTGCCCCCTACAACTACTGGGTGTTGAAGCTGGACACGTGGCCTGAACTCGCGCTGTATGCCCTGGAGGTGCTTGCTTGACCTGCGGCTAGCGTCTTGTCAGAGAGGGTGTTTAGTGCGGCTGGGGGAATCATCACAGATAAGCGTACCCGCCTGTCAACCGACAGTGCCGACAGGCTTACACTCATCAAGATGAACAAAGCCTGGATTTCCCCAGACTTCTCTTCTCCACCAGCGGACAGCTGCGATACCTAAACAATACTTAGGCTGCACCCGCGGATTGAAGCATTGCTCTCTATCACCATCAAAAACGTGGACCTTTTAGCTTCATCAATCTGTGTATAATATTCATCCTCCTCCTCCTGCTCCTCCTCCTGAAACCTGACGTAATCACGCCGAACGGGCAATTTTTCTTAGGCCCACAAGGCTCAGTCATATAATTTTTGTAAACAATTGTTATACGTTTCAATGCTCATTAAAGCGTTGAAACTTGCACCTGAACCAATTTTTATTTTAACTGGGCTGTCTCCAGGCCTAGTTACAAATTAAGCCACATTAACCAAAGCGATTAATGGGTTTCACCTGCCCTCTTGGTTGGGCATGGGCAATTTTTCTGACGTACATTAGTATTGTTGGTACACCAATTTTTTTGGGCCCTCGCCTACAGTGTAATCCAATTAATTTTTTGCCCACCTGCATTAAAGCTGAAATTACATCAGCTGTGATGGGCACTGCAATGGGATACATTTATGTACAGCCGGTGGCTTCCTGGCACCCACCCATGCTGTCGGTCCACACGGAGTTGTAACTGCATGTGTCCACTTCTAAAGAACCCCAGTCTGACTGGGGCATGCAGTGTGGGCCGAAGCCCACCTGCATTAAACATGACATTACCTCAGCTGTGCTGGGCACTGCAATGGGATACATTTATGTACAGCCGGTGGCTTCCTGGCACCCACCCATGCTGTCGGTCCACACGGAGTTGTAACTGCATGTGTCCACTTCTAAAGAACCCCAGTCTGACTGGGACATGCAGTGTGGGCCGAAGCCCACCTGCATTAAACATGACATTACCTCAGCTGTGATGGGCAATGCAATGGGATATATTTATGTACCGCCGGTGGCTTCCTGGCACCCACCCATGCTGTCGGTCCTCAGGGACTTCACAATAGGGAGTTGTACCTGCCTGTGTCTATGAATTAAAAATCCCGGTCAGGTTGGGGCATGCAGTGTGGGCCGAAGCCCACCTGCATTTAATCGGACGTTACCTCCGCTGTGATGGGCACTGCAATGGGATACATTTATGTACAGCCGGTGGGTTCCAGGGAGCCACCCATGCTGTGGGTGCACACGGAATTCCCATTGCGGAGTTGTACCTGCCTGTGACTATTTATAAAAAACCACGGTCTGACTGGGGCATGCAGACAGCTTGACAGAATGAATAGTGTGTGGCACATAGGTTCCCCATTGCTATGCCCACGTGTGCAGCTCCTGATGGCGGTGGCACAGGATTATATTTCACATTGCTTCTGTACAGCATTGTGGGCTATCGCCCCACCCCTTTTAAAGAGGGTCGCTGCCTAGCCGTGCCAACCCTCTGCAGTGTGTGCCTGCGGTTCCTCCTCATGGCAGATGCACTTATAAATAGACATGAGGGTGGTATGGCTATGAGGCCAGCGTGTGGCATGAGTGCAGCTGAAGGCTGCGCAGGGACACTTTGGTGTGCGCTGTGGACACTGCGTCATGTGGGGGGGGTTGGGCAGCATGTAACCCAGGAGAAGTGGCAGCGGAGTGTCATGCAGGCGGTGATTGTGCTTTGTTGGAGGTAGTGTGGTGCTTAGCTAAGGTATGCATTGCTAATGAGGGCTTTTCAGAAGTAAAAACTTGTTGGGAGGGGGGGGGCCCACTCTTGCTGCTATTGTGGCTTAATAGTGGGACCTGGGAACTTGAGATGCAGCCCAACATGTAGCCCCTCGCCTGCCCTATCCGTTACTGTGTCGTTCCCATCACTTTCTTGAATTGCCCAGATATTCACAAATGGAAACCTTAGCGAGCATCGGCGATATACAAAAATGCTCGAGTCGCCCATTGACTTCAATGGGGTTCGTTACTCGAAATGAACCCTCGAGCATCGCGAAAATTTCGTCCCGAGTAACGAGCACCCGAGCATTTTGGTGCTCGCTCATCTCTATTAGCTAGTTAACCAGAGTCAGAGAGTTAGGGAGACATGGAGGAGGCTGAAAGGTGGTCTGTTGTTACCACTTGGGCCTATCCTTCCCAAAATAGAAGGCGAGAAAGCCAGCGAGTGACTGACAGGAGAGAGAGAATTACCGGGAGAGTAATTTCCTGCAGATAACTAGGACTGTGGATGTACAAATAATCCTGCCTGCATCACCACTGTAAGGACTGTCTCATTGTTATTTATTATCATCATTTAAGTAAACGGACAGAACCGAATGTTCCTGGTTCTCATTTAGAAAATACACTCTGTGTGCATGGATTTCGTTATTCCATCTGAAAGATACACTGAAGAGGATGGAACGTTGGTGTCACGTGTGACAAACAGGACTACAGGTAACCACGGTTAATAATTTATGATCTCCCTCTGTCCCGTTAACGAGGTTGTGTCCTGAGCTACCTTTAGGGAGGACATGGTAGAGCCCCGTGACAAGGTATTTCTCTACCCCTCTGTCTCCTTGGCTATGGGGCTGCTCCTCAGATGCTGCACTAAATTAACCTGATGTTCGCTATGTGAACATAAAATGTTTGCCATTTCTCTCCATGTTGTTCCTCTCTCTCTCCCCTATCTCCATGCAGCTTCTCTCTCCCTCCTCTTCTCTCTCCATGCTGCTTTTTTCTCCCTCGCATGCCCTCTCCCCATACTGCTTCTCTCTCCCTCTCTCCATGCTGCTTCTCTATCCCCCTCTGTCCATGTCGCCTCTCACTCCCTCTCCCCAAGCCGCTCCTCTCCCCCTCTCTCCATGCTGATTCTCTCCCTTCTCTCTCCCTCCCTATCTTTCCATGCTGCTTCTCTCTCACTCTCCCCTCACTCTTCCTATCTATTCATGCCAATTCTTTCTCCCTCTCTCCATGCTGCTTCTCTCTCCCTATCTTTCCATGCCATTTCTCTCTCTCTGTCCCCCCTCTTTCTATCTATCCATGCCAATTCCCTCTCCCTCTCTATCCATGCTGCTTCTCTCTTCCTCTGCGCCCTCTCCATGCCACTTCTCTATCCCTCTCCCCCCTCTTCATGCCGCTTCTCTTTCCCTCCCCCTCTCCACCTTCCTTTCACGCTCTGCTTCAACTGTTGCTCGTTCTCTCTCTCTCTCGCACCGTGCCACAGCTTCAGCTGTTTCTTGTCGCTTCACTGTCTCTAGCGATGAAGCACAGCAGCGCGCCTATAGACTTTATAGTATAACTTTCAATGCGTCTGACAGCTCACTCAATAAATCTATCTCAAATTTTATGATATTACGGCGGTAGTGACGATGTTACAAATCTATTGACAAAATCATCCAAAGGTCAGGCAAAGGGGTTAAAGTGTGGTGCAAGAAAAAGCCTGTAGGCTTTTTTATATTAGATATGCATTCTGTTAGCAATATTGCAGCACCATTTGGATTTGCTTATCATGCCTGCTTCACTAGTAGTACCACTAGGATTTGGTTACTGCTCTCTGACGGAGATGGATCCCCTCCTCTTTGGCACCTTGAACAGGCTCCACAGACAGTGCATCCACCTATGCATATATCACAAAGCACAGCAAACATAGTAGTTCTATATGGTTGTGATATTTTATGGAATACAATACAAGGGAAGTAGCACTGTGTAGCTGCCCTTTAGACAGCCTATCCATATGTATCAAGCATCAATATAATGTGTCCCTTATATGTAAGGAACAATAACGTCTTATAATACAGCTAAGTTAGGACCAGCAGGGG
This sequence comes from Eleutherodactylus coqui, assembly GCF_035609145.1. Taxonomy (NCBI): domain Eukaryota; kingdom Metazoa; phylum Chordata; class Amphibia; order Anura; family Eleutherodactylidae; genus Eleutherodactylus; species Eleutherodactylus coqui. The sequence goes on along the minus strand of NC_089840.1, from coordinate 138,013,435 downwards.
GAGCCCGATGCCTGTGTGTGCTATCCTAGTTATTACAAGCACACAATGTGATTGTTCTCAGTAAGAGAAACCAAGTAATCTTGCAGATATGATACTTTTTAATAGCTAACAAAAATGCATGATGTAATAGCGAGCTTTCCAACCTCTCATGGTCCTTTCTCAGGCTTAAGCCTGAGGAAGGACCCTGAGAGGTTGGAAAGCTTGCAATAACATCATATATTTTTGTTAGTCATTCAAAGGTATCATACAGTATCTACAAGATTGCTTGGTTACTCTTGCTGAGAACAATCACCCTTTGGTCTACTGGCTAACACTGTACTAAACTTTTTGCGTTTTACAAGCACACAGACATGCAGAATACAGGAGAGGTAAGAAAAAACCTACCTTCATTAGTGGAGTATTTTAGTCTGCTAGACACAAAGGAGATATATACATACAAACACTTAGGGCCCTTTTACACTGAATAATTATTATTTAAACTCTTGCTGGATCAGGGAAATCTGAAGGCAAGGGGTTTAGACCCCAGAAGACCCTCTTGCTCCACTAGGCTGCCTGTCCATGGGCGTAGCGGTATCCGATAGCGGATCTCTGCTGCAGGAGCCGCCAACCAGGAGCAGGAGCCATCAGACGGATCTCCGCAGTCAGCCTTATCTTGCTTCTTTTATAAAGGAGAGGTGAGCAGTAATGTAACATTGTTACTCTTGGAGGTTACTAGTAACCCACATTATACACAGATCATTACAATGGCAATAATAAAAATGGCAAACTCAAACTACTTTCAACAATGGAGCTGGCGATATTTCATGTATGTCGTAGCTTTATGCTTTGAAGCCATGACAGGCCTGTGTTGTGCTAAAAGAGACCTTAACTTGATACTGCAAGGCTGAAGGCTGTCACTATGTTGCCAAGTTCTAAAGACTGTGAGCAATGTACAAAAGACATTGTGGCACATTTTCTAATACTGTTTAAGAGTTTAGACAGTGCAAACTTAGACTAGACCATCTTAAAATGTGCCTGATTGATCACAGAGACTAAAGCGGGATAGTATATCTGTCAAATTTTAAGACCATCCACTCTAAGTTTATACCAACTATTAATTGGTTTAGTTTATGACAAAAGTTGTGTCAAAATTTCGGCACAATTTGCAGCAAATTTGGTTGCAATTTAAGCCACACCCCTTTTTATGGCGAGTTGAAAAAGTATCCAAAAGTGTCTAAAAACACATAGTAAACGTGGCACAAAGTATGTAAGACAGTTTTATAGCGCAATTTGCACCAGAAAACTGTTGTACTTTGAATAGTAAATCTGCCCAGTTTGAAAGACTGACTGCTACTTTTCTGCTTAAGTAAAAAGTGTTGTTCACTGCAAGGTGTGTTTCGTCATCTCCTGATCTGTCTTTCTGTGGGGGTCCCACATACACATCCTTACAATGGCACATGGCTAAATGATGGCAGATGTCAGAGGAGAAAATGATTGAGAAGTTTGATCTCAACTTTCTCATCCAGTTAGATCTTAGAGAGTTCAGTGGTGTCTGAGAGTGGCTTATTGCTCATCTGTGCATGTGTATGAAGGGATATGTGTATAGGGGGTCAGATGACAGCTATCTAATGTGTATGGCCAGCCTTACACTCTCATTGGTATGGACAACATAAGGAATAACTGTGTTTTCAAAAACTTTTGACATGTTATAGGCAGATGTCAAAAGATTTAATCACTGGGGTCCAGTTGCTCAGACCCTCACCGATCATTAGAATGAGCCAGCTAAAATGCTCATCTGAATGCTATCACTACTTGCTAGCTAAAAATGGACTCTATTTTATAGACTTTCTATTGATTCATCAATCACTGACAGTGATCATAAGAGTGTTTCAGCTGGCTCATTCTAGCAATCGATGTGGGTCTCCCTATGACATGTCAAAAGGTTTTAGAAAGTGCAATTACACTTTGAGTTTTATTACATAAACAAAACTCACGAAAAGGAATATACAAAATTAAAAGTCAAATACACCATGCTTGGGCCAACTGTCCCTATAGCTATAGGGGATGTAGAGGAGCCTTAGGGGGGCCATAAGGCCTCTCTTCTCTACATAGAGAGCCCAGTAGTATGAATAAAGCCTTATAGTTGGGAGCCCTGTTACAGGTTTTGCATTGGGGCCCAAGAGCTTCACACCTGAATGTTATAAGGAACCTGATAAGTATGCAGAATGGATGGAGGTAGTACAGTAAGGAACCTTTATCTCTTGCTAATTTTCTAGGCATTCCTGGAGACATTATACTGTCAGTAGTCTAAAGTAGTATTTACAGGTATTGCTTTAAATTGTAACCATTATTAAACCACTAAATGGTTAATATGTTGAAACTTGTCTGCTCTGCCTCTGGTTGTTTTTTCTCTTTGTCATTCAACTACTTGTACCATTTTTTCATGCATAAGGTTTTAAATCACCAGCAGGCTCTGTTCTAATTGGATTATGCATTGATATTCTTTTAAATCTTCATTTAATTAAAGAGGCCCCTGGAGTGAAGGAATTTAAACGGATATCAGTCAACGGGAGGAAAAGCAGGTTGTTTTTCAAATTATTGGATATGAGCCTCTATTAGATTACATGAGCCCAAGAAACAAGATTTTTTTATGGCTATTCATTATAACTAGAGTTCTTATAGTCTTCTGCTGTGAATGACATTTCGTTCTCGCTTTTCAGTATATGAACTTGTAAATGTCTTATATGTTGTGTTCTAATGGAAATATTACATGAATTTATTTTTCCAAAATAGAAATAATAAAATGAATGTGGTTATAGATAAGTGTAACATTAGAGCTTTCATATAAAGGTCTATTGACCCTGGCCAACTATCTTCATGGTTCTCACATCGCGAATCAGTCGTAATGGTCTGTGTGAATGCAGGAAAAAAAAATCAATATGAAGGATGGATTCACACAGGTGTGTGCGTTCCTGCGCACAACTCAGTGCAACGTATATGAGCTATGAATGAGTCTTTTTTGTGCATGTATCGGCGTATTTTACTGTACTTCTTGCACTCACAGGGCATGTTCATTTCCAGGCGGCAGATGAACACGCCCAGATTTAAATGACTAATTAGCCTAAGGAGTTTCCCCGTGGTGTTGTGCAGCATACTGAGCATCTCCTTATATTTGCGCACCCCCACAGACTTCTATGGTGACCATTGGTGCACAAATGCACACAAAAGTGCATGCTGCATTTTTTTTTTGTGCGGGCGAAATGCACTCGCAAAAAAAGTGAATGTCTACAAAGTCAGTAACATCAATGGGTTCTATTCTCTGTGTATTCCGCATGCAAAATTATGCACAAATATGCACATGTGAAGGTAGCCTCTAGGCTGCAGCAGCAGCAGAAAAATCCACACCTATATCTACATCAAAGTTTTGATGCAGATTTCACACCTTTAGGAAAAAAAAGATGTCCATATGCGCAACTACATGAACAGTTTTTTTTCTTCTTAGTGTGTGCATGTTTGAAAAACTGCGGGAAGATAGGTCCTGCCCTATCTTTCTCACACGCAATTAATAGTTTGTGCAGGAAAAATAGGAAAAGTCTTGTCTTTCTCACTCCTAGTATTAACTTGCAAGAATACCGCTAATGAAAACTAAAACATTGAAATCAGTAGCTTCATTTTGTCCCATTATGAGGCTGTGATTATCACAGCCACATAACGGGACTAAATATGCCCATGTGAAGAAGCCCTTAGTTGAAGGAGTAAAATCTGCTGCGGATCCATGTCAAAATCTGCACTAAATGGTGAAGAGGTAGTCGCCAAAGCTGTCCATTGTTTCAATCCCATAAACGATAGAATTATATCAACACGCATGAATGGAAATCCTCACTTGAACACAATTCTGCGCCGCAAGAACTTTATGCGGCGCCAACCGATGCAACAGTAAAGGTCATTGAAAAATTCTACGCCGATCTCCAGCAAGCAAGCAATCAGACCCCTGCCAAGAACATTACTTTTATAACAGGGAATTTCAATGCAAAATCTACTCTGGAGAACACCTATGTCCAATGTTGCACGAAAAACTGCCTATCAAACATGAACACATGGTTTGAGCAGCCGAAACACCGTTTGTACACATGGACGGCTTCAAATGGAGTGCACAGAAACCAAATTGACTACTTCCTGTGTTAACTGCGTTGGAAAAGCTCAATTCTGGCTGTGAGAATACTTCCGGGTGCAGACTGCGGCTCCGATCATGAGACAGTAGTCGCAAAAATCAAGCTCAGATTCAGCAACACTAAAAGGTCACCAGCAGTACGCCGTTTCGATGTAGACAACATGCTTTCACGATACGCAGTCGAAGTGAATAACCGATTTGAAGCACTCAGCAGCGTCGGAAAAGACCCTGATGAATTATGGGAGGAAATCAAATCCATCACATGGAATATAGCTGAACAAGTCATCCCCTTCAAAAAAATCTGAAAAATGACCACAATGACATGACATGACAAGCTTTGGAAGTGTCTGAAGTAAATGGGCGTCCCAGAACATATTGAACAGCTTAAAAGGTCACTTTACAAGAACCAAGTGTTACGGTATACTACCCTAGATACGCCAGCCCGGGTGCCCTAGATCTCACCCACAACCCCTTTCCCTGCCTACTTACCTCCACTCCGTGTTAACCGCAGGCGGGCAACTGCGCGGCGATCCCTACTCTCACTCGAGACCAAAAAAGGGACGCTGGCGTACCTGGATGGAAAGGATAGAATACTGACAGAAAAGGCAGATGTAAATAACCAACACGAACAATACTAAGCGGAACTGAGGCAGATGGAAAAACCTGGCGGACAATAGCAAAGAATGCAGACAAGATGACAGAAGCAGGAGACCAACCGAGGCAGACTAGCTAACACACTGAGGGAAACCAATAACTGGCAGGGATTGTCAGTCTCTGCCCGACCTTTAAACAAAAGCCTCCGCCCAGTGGCGGAGAGAGGGAGACAGCCAACTCCCAACAGAACATAATAAAAGGGAGCTCATGCACGGCAGCTGCACTCACAGATGCGTGCGCACGGCACCGCGCGCCACCAGCACCACGCCGGCCAGACACCTACGCCCCCGACCGCGGGACCGCGCACACCGCCGCCCCGGGAGGACCAGCAACCACCGCATGGTAACACCAAGAAGCAACAGTCAGGACAGCTTATGGAAATACGGATCAGTTTGGAATTGAGAAAGGCATATGGCAAGGCTGCATTCTATCACCAGCCCTTTTCAATCTGTATGCAGAAACGATCATGAGGCGATGCAATTTGGCCGAATTAGAAATTGGAGTCAAAATCGGTGGCACAAATGTCAACAACCTCCGATATGCAGATGACACAACCCTGCCTGTGGAAAGTGAAAGGGATCTGGAATACCTTATCCAAAAAGTGCAAAAGGAAAGCGAACGCATGAGACTGTACCTCAACAGCAAGAGAACAAAAGTCATGACCACGGTAGGCAATGGTACAGTGAACATAAAAATTAACAACGAAGAAGTCGAGACAGTCCAAGATTTCATCTTCCTTGGATCCAAAATTGATTGCAACGGGCAGTCTGGAGCTGAGATCAGGAGATGGATTACACTTGGTAAGATCGCAATGCAAGGAATGGAAAAGATCTGGAAAAGCAAGGATATTAGCATTGCAACAAAAACCAGACTGGTCAATCCAATAGTCTTTCCCATAACTACGTATAGTTGTGAAAGTTGGTCACTCAGGAAAATGAACAAAGGGAAAATTGAAACATTTGAACTATAGTGCTGGAGGAGAATGCTACGGATACCTTGGACTGCCATTACAATGAACAAGGTAATGTTAGATCGCACCAAACCGAAAATATCACTAGAGGGCAAAATCATCAAACAGCGGCTCTCTTTTTTTAGACACGTGATGCCCGCTAACTCACTCGAAACAGTACTGATGTTCAGCAAGGTCAGTGGAAAGAGAAGATCAGGACGACAAAGAACAAGATGGCTATATGTCAGTTTTGGAACTGAAAGACAGAAATGCGCGGAGAACATTGATTCATGGAGTGACCGGGGGCCGGATGTGACTGAACGGATAATCATTATCATAATTGGTACCATTTGCACAATATGTAAACTTTGCAGTCACAATGGTCATTGCTGCTGATGCTAAGCAGTAGTGATGCTCAACACTTGGTCAGGAGGAAACGCCGACCCTGCAACAGCAGGTGGTCAGGAATGATCATTCATCAATAATGTGCAAAAACTATTCCATTTAACCCCTTAACGACTGCCCCATCGGGAAACTACGTCCTCAGCAAGTGGGCTTTAATCCTAGAGGACGTAGTTTTATGCATCCTCTTAGGATTAATGCCCACTTGCCTGAGGACGTGACAGCTCCATGCTGTTGGTGCCCGCAGGTAGCCGACAGCATGAAGCTGTCATCCCAGGATGCGGGCAGTCCCCCCCGGGACCCGAAGTGCCTGTCTGCACATGCGCGCCCGATGATTGACATCGGGCGCGTGCACAGAGGGGCTCGAGCCCCGGGAAATTTAAAATCCCTCTGCTCCTGGCTGCCATGTGTAGCTAGGAGCAGAAAGATGTCACCAGGGACATGATCACTGTCATCCAATGGATGACAGTGATCATGTAAAGTAAAAAAAAAAGTGTAACAAGTAAAAAAAAAAAAAAGGGTAAAAAGTAAAAAAAAAAAGTTTGAAAAAGTTAAAAAAGCTTGCGTTTCATCTCCCCCCACGGATCATATCTGTGAGGGAGGATGAAATTATGTACCTAAGGCCCGCGGATTTATCCGTGGACCTTACCCAAGCTTCTGCGCACGCGCCCGTCGCCACAATGGCAGGCGCATGCGCATGCGCAAAAGCTGTGATGATTTAAAATCACCCTGCTTCTGGCTACAAAACTGGAGATTTCACGGGGGGCCGCGGTGAGCGGTTCCTGATCACGTGTTCGCCATTATCCAATGGATAATGGCGATCACGTAAAAGTAAAAAAAAGGTGAAGGTTCATCTCCCCTCACCGATGCGATCGGTGAGAGGAGATGAAACTTTTTACCGGAGGCTCCGTATTTGCACCCCGACGCGATCTTCCTCCGTGAACTTTCCCGGATTCTGCGCATGCGACCGTCGGTAAAACACCGGACTCATGCACAGGAGTCGGGGAGCCCAGGAAAATTAAAATCTCCTTGCTCCCAGACGACCAACGGTCGCCGAGAGCCTGGAGCAGTGATGGGTGGCCTTGTTGAGCGGTCCCCGGTCACGTAATAAAAAGGTAGCGATCTACCTTAGGCTGGTCTCACATGACCAGATAGGAATTACGGATTCCGCATGTGTCTGATCCGCAGTATTACGCAGATCAATCGCATTGGATTACACAATTCCGCTCATATTAGCGGGTCGGAATTGCGTAATCCACTCGCAGAAAAGAGAACGCAGCATGTTCTATTTTACCGCGGATATCCACAACATAGAGCCCATTGTGCTCCATGGTCGCGGATATACCCGCAGCCCATACGCAACTACATTGTATACGGGCTGTGGGTACCCGTGTCATCTATAAGCGACCGTGCGGGAAATGCAAACAAAAAAAAAGTACTGCGCATGACCGCCTGTGTGAGTAGGCAGTTATGCGCAGTACATTTCACGGCCGTACGCAGGGTCACAGCCGGGCTCACAGCCGGGATCCACTGCGGGCCTGTAATGCGCAATTTACAAGAAGCCCCGGGAACGCTTGCCTTCATGCAGTTCCAGGAGCAGCTTGTTGAGCGCCTTCTGTGTGAGACCGCCGCACCTCATCAAGCTTACGGAGACTCACAGAGCACCACTTTTTACACCCCATACCCGCCACTGAGGTCAAGAAATGACCCCCAAAAAGCATGAGAGGAGGGGGGATAAACGGTTTTATTGCCCCATGTACCCATCCCAACCAGCCTCTGTAATTACCCCTGTCTTCGGAAATACTACCAAGATTTGGGGAACACCGAAAAGGGTGCGGAGTGTGTGTGGGGGTGGGAGGATTTTTTTAAGGTGTCAATTTTTATTCCGTACAAGTGGGCAATGGGGCCTGGAATTTATTCAGTTGTGCCCTGCAATCCAACGGGTGTTCCCTCCATTATGGGCCTATCCATGTGTCCTGTAAGTAGATTAGGGCCACTATGGGTATGTTTTTGAACACGGGACAAACGGGGGTATCCATTTTAGGGTGAATGTCTTCATTCCTATGTACACTGTACAAAAAAACTGTTTTTAAATTGACGAAATTGCCAAAAAATGAAAATCGTAATTTTTTCCTTCTGCTTTGCTTAGATTTATTCAAATACTGTGGGGTCAAAATACGCAGTACACCCCTAGATGAATTCGTTAAGCGGTCTAGTTTTTAAAATGGGGTCATTTGTGGGGGTTCTTTATCGTTTTGGACGCTCAATGGCTCTATAAGTGGGCGATGGGGCCTGGAATTTATTCCGTTGTACCCTGAAATCCAACGGGTGCTCCTTCTATTATAGGCCTAGCCATGTGTCCTTTAAGTAGATTAGGGCCACAAGGGGTATGGTTCTGAACACGGGACAAACAGGGGTATCCATTTTGGGGTGAAAGTCTTCATTCCTATGTGTGCTGTACAAAAAAACAGTTTTTAAATTGATACAACTGCCAAAAAAATGAAAATTGTAATTTTTTTTCTACTGCTTTGCTTAGATTTATTCAAAAATTGTAGTGTAAACATACACAGTACATGCCTAGATAAATTCCTTAAGGAGTCTAGTTTTCAAAATGGGGTCATTTGTGGGGGTTCTCTGTCGTTTTGGCCGCTCAAGGGCTCTACAAGTGTGCTATGGGGCCTAAATCACCTTCATTCTAAATTTCTGTTCTGAAAGCCACCGACTACTCCTTTCATTTTGGGCCCCGTTGTGCATCCAGAGAAAAGATTAGGGCCACAATGGGTATGTCTCTGAACACGAGACAAACAGGGGTATCTATTTTGGGGTGCAAGTCTTCATTTATGTGTGTGCTGTACAAAAAAAGCAGTTTTTAAAATGACAGAATTGCCAAAAAAACAAAAATCACAATTTTTCCCTTTTGCTTTGCTTGAATTCATTCAAAAACTGTGGGGTGAAAATGGGCAGTACACCCATAGATAAATTCGTTAAGGGGTGTAGTTTTTAAAATGGGGTCACTTGTAGGGGTTCTCTTTTGTTTTGGCCGCTCAAGAGCTCTACAAATGTGCCATGGTGCCTAAAACGCCTTCAAGCAAAATTTCTGTTCTGAAAGACACCGACTACTCCTTTCATTTTGGGCCCCGTTGTGCATCCAGACATAAGATTAGGGCCACAATGGGTATGTCTCTGAACACGGGAGAAACAGGGGTATCCATTTTGGGGTGCAAGGCTTCATTCATGTGTGTGCTGTACAAAAAAAGCTGTTTTTAAAATGACAGAATTGACAAAAAAACGAAAATCACAATTTTTTCCTTTTGCTTTGCTTGAATGCATTCAAAAACTGTGGGGTCAAAATGGGCAGTACACCCCTAGATAAATTCGTTAAGGGGTCTAGTTTTCAAAATGGGGTCACTTGTGGGGGTTCTCTTTGGTTTTGACCGCTCAAGAGCTCTACAAAAGTGCTATGGGGCCTAAAACGCCTTCAAGCAAAATTTATGTTCTGAAAGACACCGACTACTCCTTCCATTTTGGGTCCCGTTGTGCATCCAGACATAAGATTAGGGCCACAATGGGTATATTTCTGAACACGGGAGAAACGGGAGTATCCATTTTGGGGTGTAAATCCTCATTTTCATGGGCACTATAGGAAAAAAAATATGTCTTTAAAATGACATATTTGCAAAAATATGAAATTTTATTTTTTCTCCTCTAAATTTCATTAATTCCTGAAAAAAAACTGTGGGGTCAAAATACTCATGACACCCCTCAGTGGATACACTAAGGGGTGTAGTTTTTAAAATGGGGTCATTTGGGGGGGTATCTATTATTATGACACTAATGAGCCTTTGCAAACTTGGCTTGGTGCAGGAAAACAAAGTGTTTCTCAAAATGCTAAAAAGTAATGTTAAATTTGTACGTCATCTAAATGGTTAAAAAAACACAAAAGTTTTTCAAATGTGCATTCAGAATAAAGTAAACAGATGAAAATATATATCTTATCAAAAATGTGTACAGTATGTTTAGACATATTTGAGATATTACAGTTGAAAATGTGAAAAAATGACAATTTTTTCAAAATTTTCCCAATTTTGGCGCTTTTAATAAATATACACAAATTATATCGGTCTCTTTTTACAACCAAAATGAAGTACATCATGTGGCGAAAAAACAATGTCAGAATCACTTTGATATGCAAAGCCTTTACGGAGTTATGCTACGTTGAACGACGCATGTCAGATTTCCAAAATTTGGCTCCGTCACTAAGGCGCAAACAGGCTTCGTCACTAAGGGGTTAAACACATCCATGAAATCTGTGACGTTCCATGTCATGGGATTGGTGGCCTAGTAAATATAAAATAGTTGAAATCCTTTCTTAATTTCTGCTCAGACCTGCATTGTGGTATCTGTTTATAATAGAAACTATGACGCAGTGCTGAATCAACATTTTTGAATACGTTTTAAACTAGAAATTGGCTTCTACCAGTAGAGGGGGCCACTTTCTGGTATTAAAAATCCCCCCCCCCCTCATTTCACATCTTGTATCCAAGCTAGAGGCAATGCAACAGTGTACTAGAGCCTCCATGCCCGCCCGTCACGGCGCCCCTCAGAGACCCCAATACTTACCTGCGTATCCGGCGTCCTACGTCCCGCATGACGCTTCGGCGTGACGCGCCGGCCACGTCACATGACACGCCCACAGCGTCACATGACGCGGCGGTAGGCGGGGAAGCGGTTTCATGCTATCTTCCGCTGTGCTACAGCGGAAGATAGCATGACGGACGACTTCCATTGACTGCAATGGAAGCCGTCGGCGCGTACACCCGCGGCAAATAGAACATGCCACGGGTGAGGACGGGTGATTTCACGGTGCGGAATTCCGCGGTGGAATTCTGCACCGTGAGCATTGAGCTATTAGGTTCAATAGAACGTATTACGCGGCGGAAATCCGTCCGTGGGAAGGAGCCCTAAAGGAGCGAGGCCGGCTTCACACGGGCAGATCTCAATCGCAGAATCCGCACGGAGGATCCGCAGCAAAACATGGGCATTGAAAACCATGTTAAATTGCTTTTTCGCTCACACTCGCAGATACGAATTGTCTGTTCCACGAGTGGAGGAAAAATCAGAGCATGCTGTATTTGGCCACGGATTCCACGTGGATGGCCTCTATTGGAGTCAATGGAGGCCTTCCGACCCACAGCCAATCCGCAAATAACATTGCGGCTGCACAGCTGGAATCCAATGCAGAATCCAGATCGCCCGTGCGAAGCCAGCCTGAAATCTGTGGGAAAAATTGGCAACAGCCATTGACATGCTGCAAGTTTAATCTGCATTGTGTGTCAATTTTCCTGTGGAAAGCCAGCAGCATGGGGATAGAATTTGTAAACTCTCACCCGCTTGGCTGGTGCTGTACTCCAATGTTGATCTTAGGGTGGCTTGAGATGTTGTGCAGTGAGCGCGGTTGATTTACGCGCATAGTATACTTTTTGCGCATGTGGGGCCAGTTCACAAGTGGATGTTACACATCGCCGCCCTTATTTAAAAGGCTATTTAAATTAATTAAGTCCAGGTGTATACTCTTTTTCACGGAATTGTATAGCACATTGCGCGCGTATCTGCGCACCTCCCATAGACTTCTACGAGGCCCCTGGTGCACAAATATGCAGGAAAACGGATCAATTGACACTAATTGGTTCTCTATTCGTACTGCTCAAGCTAATTACGTGCACGCAGTGTGCGGCACAAATGTGTCTATGTGAAGCCACAATTAGGGCTTAAACACACGGGCGTGTTTTTGTCCCGTTTTGCAGCCGTGATTACAACGTGATGAAATTAAACCATTGATTTAAATGGTTTCACCTTCATTAGCGGTATTCTCATCTGTTAATATGATTGCCCTACTTGTGCGCTATGGTGCAGAGTTTAAACAGCCCAAGAGGGAAAAAAAATCCAGTCATTGGCATCTGCGCTCTGTAGTTGCACATATGGCTGCATGAAGCCACCCTTAGGGCAAAAACAGATGGCCAAATGCGCAGCTACGCTCGCCGCTACAGAGTGCATGAACATTTTTTTTTCAACTCGGACTTTTCAAACTTGGCGCTATTGCGCAGGTTTTAAAAAAATTGCGGGGATATAGGTCTTACCCTATCTTTCCTGCACATATTCTACGTGCAGGGAAGATAATTCAGATAGTAGAAACTATGGTTTCATTCCGTCCCGTTACGTTGCCATGATTTCCTCAGCCACATAACGGGACTATTACACCCCCATGTGTTTAAGCCCTTACCAGCATATATCCCAGGTAAAATCCATAACAATTCTGTCCCATTTGGTCTTACCTTAGGGGCACTTTTGCGGGGCATTTCCGCACATTAAAAGTTGCACCCGACCATGCAATGCATTGGATTTGAATTGCTTCATTCAGGTAAACGTGTTTTTTCCGCGCAAAACATTTGCACAAGCCAAAATAGGACTGTCTGTACCTTTCTCTGCTGTCTTTTTTATACGTTGCGTGAAAAATTTTTACTCTATCTTTCGCCGTGTTATGCAGAAAGCTCCCATAGACTTCTATGGCAGCAAAATAAAAGGGAGGAGGAGGGGTTATTCTGCGTACAACGCTGGGAAAAGAAGACAGCTCACCGTAATTAGGCATTTTATTGCCATTCAGAGGGTTTATTCCGATCGTTGCTTGCCATCGCTTCAGTGTGTTTTTTTTTTAATTCGCATTGCAGCGCCTGCTGTGAATGACTTTAAAAATGCCAGTTACGATCAGGAATCGAGCTTGTTAAAAATTCATTCATGCGAATATACGTTGCGTACGGGCAAACATATTTATGCATACATTCGTTTGAAGAAGCCCTGAGGTCTCCAACACATTACCAGTTTTCATCCCTGGATAGTCCATTAAAAAACGTACTCCATACGGATAGTATACGGACCCATATTATTCTATGTTGCAACAGACACTATCGAGATTTTTACACAGACCCGGACTGCGTGAAAAAAACATCACTAATCTGATCCATTTTACAGATGAAATCTGCCCATTAAAATCAATGGGGAGAGAAAAAAAATGGACAAGACATGGATGCCAAAGATACAAAAAAAAAACAAATGGGCTTGTTTCAGGAAGGGAGGGGTTGAAAAATGTATGACATAGGCTGAATGCACACGGTCGGGTTGGATTCCGACTGTGAATTGAACTCTGCGTACCTGTCTTGAAGTCTTCTTTCTGGCACGCCGCAGAAAGTTGCGCCGACAATGACACAGATCCACTGCGACTCATAATGGGACGGACAGCTTCCATTCACTGCAATGGAAGCCGTCCGTGCGAGAGTCGCACTAGAATAGGACATGCTGTGATTTTCCCTTGCGTGCGGAAAATCGCAGTTGATTTCCGCTCGTGGGCATGGAAAAGAGTTTTCATTGCATGTCCTATGGGGAGTATTTGCTGTGGGATCCAGAGGCGAATGCTCACTCCGGATCCCGCAGTGCAAATACGGGCATGGGCATTGGGCCATACAGAGAAAAAGACTGACACATGGACCAAATACACACTGAATACGGAGACCACATGAAAAAACGTCAGTTTTTTGTGGACATAACACAGACCCTTTTTTAACGCAAGTATGTACCTAAGGTAAGGCCGGCTACACACGGAAGTAGGCGCAATTCTGCACCTGCCTTAGTGCTATGAACTAGTCTTTTTTGCTCGCATGTCGGTATATCTTACTTTACTTTTTCTGCCCATGTTGCATGTTTTTTTTTAAAACCAATTGAAATGATTAATTAGTCTGATGAGCGTGTTCTTTTCCATGTGGAATAACGCAGTGTTTCACACATCTTGCGTATTGCGCACGCATATGTGCACCCCACATTGAAATCTATGTGGACCTTTGGTGCGAAAATACGCAGAAAGATAGAGCATGTCCTATCTTTTTGTTGTGCAACTGAAATACATGCATGTGAACTAAGCCATTGACATCAATGGCCTGAATGTAGCTAAGGGCGAAACATGCATGTCGAGTCACAGGGATTTCCAGGCCCTCGGTTACGTGGTAACACTTTATTATGTCCATGACATGGAGGTTGGTTGCGCCTATTGATTTTCTTTGAGAACTTCTTCCATGTGTGACCTGAGATGATGTATTTTCCTTGTATTGATGCTGCATTTCCTTCATGTCCTGTTTTTTTAATGTTTTTATATATGTAGTTTTCAATAAACACTTTCTTTTTTTTAAAGAAACGTTTATTGGGCATTTTATACATCACAATACTAAAAGAACATAAAGGAAGGTTCATAATTAGAGATGAGCGAACGTACTCATCCGAGCTTGATACTCGTTCGAGTATTAGCGTGTTCGAGGCGAGCACCACGCGATGTTCGAGTTACTTTCACTTTCATCTCTGAGACGTTAGCGCGCTTTTCTGGCCAATAGAAAGACAGGGAAGGCATTACAACTTCCCCCTGCGACGTTCAAGCCCTATACCACCCCCCCTGTAGTGAGTGGCTGGCGAGATCAGGTGTCACCCGAGTATATAAATCGGCCCCTCCCGCGGCTCGCCACAGATGCATTCTGACAGAGATCAGGGAAAGTGCTGCTGATGCTGGAGCTGTTATAGGGAGAGCGTTAGGAGTTATTTTAGGCTTCAAGAACCCCAACGGTCCTTCTTAGGGCCACATCTGACCGTGTGCGGTACTGTTGAGGCTGCTTTTTGCAGTGTTGCACCTTCTTTTTTTTTTTTTTTGTATATCGGCCGTGCAGAGCATTGCGTCCTGCAATAATTTTACATAGTATAGGGCCAGTAGTGCTGAGGCAGGGACAGTGAAAAACGTGAAAGACATATACTGTCTATATAGGCAGTGGGCTTTTCCAAAAAAAATTTGGGACAAAAAAATATATTTGGGCTGCCTGTGACCGTCCTGACTGTACTGTGTCTCTGCTGGGGGTAGTAGTCCTAATTAATACGCAGCCAACTAAGTGTTACAGTGGGCTTGCGCAAAATTCTTTCCTGGCTCTGCGTTGCCCGTTACATCATTGCTGTCATCTTGTCCAGAGGGAAACAGTCTGCACTGCAGTAATTTTACCTAGTACAGGGCCAGTAGTGCTGAGGCAGGGACAGTGAAAAACGTGAAAGACATATACTGTCTATATAGGCAGTGGGCTTTTCCAAAAAAATTTGGGGAAAAAAATATATTTGGGCTGCCTGTGACTGTCCTGACTGTACTGCATCTCTGCTGGGGGTAGTAGTCCTAATTAATACGCAGCCAGCTAAGTGTTACAGCGGGCTTGCGCAAAATTCTTTCCTGGCTCTGCGTTGCCCGTTACATTATTGCTGTCATCCTGTCCAGAGGGAAACAGTCTGCACTGCAGTAATTTTACCTAGTATAGGGCCAGTAGTGCTGAGGCAGGGACAGTGAAAAACGTGAAAGACATATACTGTCTATATAGGCAGTGGGCTTTTCCAAAAAAATGTGGGAAAAAAAAAAATATTTGGGCTGCCTGTGACCGTCCTGACTGTACTGCGTCTCTGCTGGGGGTACTAGTCCTAATTAATACGCAGCCAGCTAAGTGTTACAGCGGACTTGCGCAAAATTCTTTCCTGGCTCTGCTGTGCGTTCCGTAAGCGAAGTCAGCCTCCAACCACAGGCCAATAAGCGGCACATTTAATTACAGCGTTCTGTTTCTGCACTACTGGTAATACACTATGCTGAGGGGTAGGGGTAGGCCTAGAGGACGTGGTCGCGGGCAAGGACGCGGAGGCCCAAGTCAGGGTGTGGGCACAGGCCGAGGTCCTGATCCAGGTGTATCGCAGCCGACTGCTGCGGGATTAGGAGAAAGGCACGTTTCTGGCGTCCCCACATTCATCTCACAATTAATGGGTCCACGCGGTAGACCTTTATTAGAAAATGAGCAGCGTGAACAGGTCCTGTCGTGGATGGCAGAAAGTGCATCCAGCAATCTATCGACCATCCAGAGTTTTGCGCCGTCCACTGCTGCAACTCTGAATCCTCTGGCTGCTGCTCCTCCTTCCTCCCAGCCTCCTCACTCCATTACAATGACACATTCTGAGGAACAGGCAGACTCCCAGGAACTGTTCCCGGGCCCCTGCCCAGAATGGCCAGCAATGGTTCCTCTCCCACCGGAGGAGTTTGTCGTGACCGATGCCTAACCTTTGGAAAGTTCCCGGGATCCGGGGGATGAGGCTGGGGACTTCCGGCAACTGTCTCAAGAGTTTTCAGTGGGTGAGGAGGACGATGACGATGAGACACAGTTGTCTATCAGTTAGGTAGTAGTAATTGGAGTAAGTCCGAGGGAGGAGCGCACAGAGGATTCGGAGGAAGAGCAGCAGGACGATGAGGTGACTGACCCCACCTGGTTTGCTAAGCCTACTGAGGACAGGTCTTCAGAGGGGGAGGCAAGTGCAGCAGCAGGGCAGGTTGGAAGAGCCAGTGCGGTGGCCAGGGGTAGAGGCAGGGCCAGACCGAATAATCCACCAACTGTTTCCCAAAGCGCCCCCTCGCGCCATGCCACCCTGCAGAGGCCGAGGTGCTCAAAGGTCTGGCAGTTTTTCACTGAGAGTGCAGACGACCGTCGAACAGTGGTGTGCAACCTTTGTCGCGCCAAGATCAGCCGGGGAGCCACCACCACCAGCCTCACCACCACCAGCATGCGCAGACATATGATGGCCAAGCACCCCACAAGGTGGGACGAAGGCCGTTCACCGCCTCCGGTTTGCACCACTGCCTCTCCCCCTGTGCCCCAACCTGCCACTGAGATCCAACCCCCCTCTCAGGACACAGGCACTACCGTCTCCTGGCCTGCACCCACACCCTCACCTCCGCTGTCCTCGGCCCCATCAACCAATGTCTCTCAGCGCACTGTCCAGCCTTCGCTAGCGCAAGTGTTTGAGCGCAAGCGCAAGTACGCCGCCACGCACCCGCACGCTCAAGCGTTAAACGTGCACATAGCCAAATTGATCAGCCTGGAGATGCTGCCGTATAGGCTTGTGGAAACGGAGGCTTTCAAAAGCATGATGGCGGTGGCGGCCCCACGCTACTCGGTTCCCAGTCGCCACTACTTTTCCCGATGTGCCGTCCCAGCCCTGCACGACCACGTCTCCCGCAACATTGTACGCGCCCTCACCAACGCGGTTACTGCCAAGGTCCACTTAACAACGGACACGTGGACAAGCACAGGCGGGCAGGGCCACTATATCTCCCTGATGGCACATTGGGTGAATTTAGTGGAGGCTGGGACAGAGTCAGAGCCTGGGACCGCTCACGTCCTACCCACCCCCAGAATTGCGGGCCCCAGCTCGGTGGTGGTATCTGCGGCGGTGTATGCTTCCTCCACTAAACCACCCTCCTCCTCCTACGCAACCTCTGTCTCGCAATCAAGATGTGTCAGCAGCAGCACGTCGCCAGCAGTCGGTGTCGCGCGTCGTGGCAGCACAGCGGTGGGCAAGCGTCAGCAGGCCGTGCTGAAACTACTCAGCTTAGGAGAGAAGAGGCACACGGCCCACGAACTGCTGCAGGGTCTGACAGAGCAGACCGACCGCTGGCTTGCGCCGCTGAGCCTCCAACCGGGCATGGTCGTGTGTGACAACGGCCGTAACCTGGTGGCGGCTCGGCAGCTCGGCAGCCTCACGCACGTGCCATGCCTGGCCCACGTCTTTAATTTGGTGGTTCAGCGCTTTCTGAAAAGCTACCCACGCTTGTCAGACCTGCTCGGAAAGGTGCGCCTGCTCTGCGCACATTTCCGCAAGTCCCACACGGACGCTGCCACCCTGCGCACCCTGCAACATCGGTTTAATCTGCCAGTGCACCAACTGCTGTGCGACGTGCCCACACGGTGGAACTCTACGCTCCACATGTTGGCCAGGCTCTATGAGCAGCGTAGAGCTATAGTGGAATACCAACTCCAACATGGGCGGCGCAGTGGGAGTCAGCCTCCTCAATTCTTTACAGAAGAGTGGGCCTGGTTGGCAGACATCTGCCTGGTCCTTGGAAACTTTGAGGAGTCTACCCAGATGGTGAGCGGCGATGCTGCAATCATTAGCGTCACCATTCCTCTGCTATGCCTCTTGAGAAGTTCCCTGCAAAGAATAAAGGCAGACGCTTTGCGCTCGGAAACGGAGGCGGGGGAAGACAGTATGTCGCTAGATAGTCAGAGCACCCTCCTGTCTATATCTCAGCACGTTGAGGAGGAGGAGGTGGAGGAGCATGAGGAGGAGGGGGAAGAGACAGCTTGGCCCACTGCTGAGGGTACCCATGCTGCTTGCCTGTCATCCTTTCAGCATGTATGGCCGGAGGAGGAGGAGGAGGAGGAGGATCCTGAAAGTGATCTTCCTAGTGAGGACAGCCATGTGTTGCGTACAGGTACCCTGGCACACATGGCTGACTTCATGTTAGGATGCCTTTTTCGTGACCCTCGCGTTACACGCATTCTGGCCACTACGGATTACTGGGTGTACACACTGCTCGACCCACGGTATAAGGAGACCACGGTATAAGGAGAACCTTTCCACTCTCATACCCGAAGAGGAGAGGGGTTCGAGAGTGATGCTATACCACAGGACCCTGGCGGACAAGCTGATGGTAAAATTCCCATCCGACAGCGCTAGTGGCAGAGGGCGCAGTTCCGAGGGCCAGGTAGCAGGGGAGGCGCGGAGATCAGGCAGCATGTACAGCAAAGGCAGGGGAACACTGTCCAAGGCCTTTGACAGCTTTCTGGCTCCCCAGCAAGACTGTGTTACCGCTCCCCAGTCAAGGCTGAGTCGGCGGGAGCACTGTAAAAGGATGGTGAGGGAGTAGGTAGCCGATCGCACGACCATCCTCCGTGATGCCTCTGCCCCTACAACTACTGGGTGTCGAAGCTGGACACGTGGCCTGAACTCGCGCTCTATGCCCTGGAGGTGCTTGCTTGTCCTGCGGCTAGCGTCTTGTCAGAGAGGGTGTTTAGTGCAGCTGGGGGAATCATCACGGATAAGCATACCCGCCTGTCAACCGACAGTGCCGACAGGCTTACACTCATAAAGATGAACAAAGCCTGGATTTCCCCAGACTTTTCTTCTCCACCAGCGGACAGCAGCGATACCTAAACAATATGTAGGCTGCACCCGCGGATGGAAGCATCGTTCTCTATCACCATCAAAAACGGGGACCTTTTAGCTTCATCAATCTGTGTATTATATTCATCCTCCTCCTCCTGAAATCTCACGTAATCACGCCGAACGGGCAGTTTTTCTTAGGCCCACAAGGCTCAGTCATAAAATTTTTGTAAACAATTTTTATACGTTTCAATGCTCATCAAAGCGTTGAAACTTGCGCCTGAACCAATTTTTATTTTAACTGGGCTGCCTCCAGGCCTAGTTACAAATTAAGCCACATTAACCAAAGCGATTAATGGGTTTCACCTGCCCTCTTGGTTGGGCATGGGCAATTTTTCTGAGGTACATTAGTACTGTTGGTACACCAATTTTTGGGGCCCTCGCCTACAGTGTAATCCAATTAATTTTTTGCCCACCTGCATTAAAGCTGACGTTACATCAGCTGTGCTGGGCACTGCAATGGGATATATTTATGTACCGCCGGTGGGTTCCAGGGAGCCACCCATGCTGTCGGTCCACAAGGAGTTGTAACTGCATGTGTCCACTTCTAAAGAACCCCAGTCTGACTGGGGCATGCAGTGTGGGCCGAAGCCCACCTGCATTTAACATGACATTACCTCAGCTGTGATGGGCAATGCAATGGGATATATTTATGTACCGCCGGTGGCTTCCTGGCACCCACCCATGCTGTCGGTCCACACGGAGTTGTAACTGCATGTGTCTACTTATAAAGAACCCCAGTCTGACTGGGGCATGCAGTGTGGGCCGAAGCCCACCTGCATTTAATCTGACATTAGCTCTGCTGTCCAGGGCACTGCAATGGGATACATTTATGTACAGCCGGTTGGTTCCAGGGAGCCACCCACTCCGGAATTCCCATTGCGGAGTTGTACCTGCCTATGACTATTTATAAAAAACCGCGGTCTGACTGGGGCATGCAGGCACCTTGACAGAATGAATAGTGTGTGGCACATAGGTTCCCCATTGCTATGCCCACGTGTGCAGCTCCAGATGGAGGTGGCACAGGATTGGATTTCTCATTGCTTCTGTACAGCATTGTGGGCTATCGCCCCGCCCCTTTTAAAGAGGTCACTGCCTAGCCGTGCCAACCCTCTGCAGTGTGTGCCTGCGGTTCCTCCTCATGGCAGACGCACTTATAAATAGACATGTGGGTGGTGTGGCATGAGGGCAGCTGAAGGCTGCGCAGGGACAATTTGGTGTGCGCTGTGGACACTGGGTCGTGCAGGGGGGGTTGGGCAGCATGTAACCCAGGAGAAGTGGCAGCGGAGTGTCATGCAGGCAGTGATTGTGCTTTGTTGGAGGTAGTGTGGTGCTTAGCTAAGGTATGCATTGCTAATGAGGGCTTTTCAGAAGTAAAAATTGTTGGGAGGGGGGGGGGCCCACTCTTGCCGCTATTGTGGCTTAATAGTGGGACCTGGGAACTTGAGATGCAGCCCAACATGTAGCCCCTCGCCTGCCCTATCTGTTTCTGTGTCGTTCCCATCACTTTCTTGAATTGCCCAGATTTTCACAAATGGAAACCTTAGCGAGCATCGGCGATATACAAAAATGCTCGGGTCGCCCATTGACTTCAATAGGGTTCGTTACTCGAAACGAACCCTCGAGCATCGCGAAAATTTCGTCCCGAGTAACGAGCACCCGAGCATTTTGGTGCTCGCTCATCTCTATTCATAAGTAATGTCTCACAGTATTAGACCATCATACTTTCAGCAATCTTTTAAAATTTATAATACCCTTTTCTGTTTTTTTTATTGAAATATAGTACACAAAGGTATAAAGTACAAACATACTAAACCTTTAACTTTAACTTTACCCACAGTGTGATCGCCAGTACAGCGGACATTCAGTCTTTATGCAAGTACCAAAACAGGGTTAACTAATCCAGGGGAATGCTGGGAGCTAAAGGAGGGGAGTTTTTTACAGGAAAGTGTGAGAGGAAGAGAGGAGGAGCCAGACCAGTAGCTGAAAAGCCAGGAGAAGGAAGACCAGAGCCATGAAAGAAGAGTCCCACCCACCCGTTCTAGTATTACGGGGGGAGGGAGGATGGCCAAAAGGGGTTAGGAAGCATTGTCATGGCAGCAGTGAGCGGAGGCGTCCTTGGAGTCAGCAGAAAAGTATGGTGGGGGGGAAGGCAGGGGCTGGATAGCTACCTTACCCCTTGATTCTTTAATTGGTGGGTCTGTCGCCTCTTTGCTTTGCCAGGTCAGTGCCCTGCAAAGTTGGTGGGTGTGGCTAGCTAGGGTATGGCTAGTCGGCCTCTGTGTCGGGAGGTCGGCGACTAGAGGCGAGTTGGTGAGCTTCCCGAATCAGTTGGTTTGCGGCGGAAGGCGTGTGTTGGGAAATGGGGTTGCCTGAGTCAGTTATTATGCGACGGGTGGTAACTATTTCCCAGGTGGTGAGGCGACAGAGTGGTAC
This sequence comes from Eleutherodactylus coqui, assembly GCF_035609145.1. NCBI lineage: Eukaryota > Metazoa > Chordata > Amphibia > Anura > Eleutherodactylidae > Eleutherodactylus > Eleutherodactylus coqui. The sequence goes on along the minus strand of NC_089840.1, from coordinate 137,991,737 downwards.
AGGGCTCCAAGGATCTCTCCCCAGTTTTTCCAGAGGGTTATAAAATGTTGTTTTATGTTAATGTTGTTTGTCAATAAATATGGCTGCTGTGGCCAAAATTATCCAAAAATAAAATGGTGTCAGTGGTTACTTTAGGTAGGTGGGGTGAGGGAGGTTTTGAAGGGGGAATGGCTACAGCAGAGATGACTCCATTATACCCGGGTCAAGAGGAAAAGCTTTCAATTTCTCTAGAGTAATTAGTCAGACATGTTTGATGCAGTGTTGGGCATTCAATTCACCGGCCCCATATCTTATTAAATTTGGCAGGGCAATCTCGAACCATGTATGTCAGCTTATATAAGGGGGTAACACTATTTATTTCATGCAGCCATGCAGTCTTAGGGTGCCTAGCCACTAGCGTTTTTTTTTCCGCTGTAAATTTGCTGTGTTTTTTTTCCAATTGATAATGGGACTCTCTAATGTTAAAAACACAACGCAACACAACTTGTATTTTTGGTGCGTTGCGTTTTTAACATTAGAAAGTCCCATTGACAATTGGGGGGGAAAAACGCAGCGAATTCGCAGTGGAAAAAAAACGCTAGTGGGTAGGCACCCTTAGTGAGTTTTTGGGGTGCTTCCAGTTGAATTATTTTACTTTTTTAGCATAGAAAAGCAGTAATTTGCATAGAATGCGTGTTGTTGCATCAACCGGAATGTCCTCCACAAGGCCAAAGAGGCATGACACTCCCACAACATATGCATGATTGTGCCCACATCTGTCAGGCATCTTGGACAGACCGCCTCAGGGGATAGGGCCATAGCATGCAGCCACATAAGAGTGTAATATATTCTATGAAGGATATTAACTTATACTAGTCTGTCCCTAGCACTAATCAGGGGGGGTCTGGAGGTGGCCAAGAGGTCACTCCAGTTGTCCGAGTCCAGGTCTGGTATATATGAGCCCCATTTCACAAGAGTACTATCCTTCAGCAGAGTAAGGCTACATGTCAACGGTCTATAAACACTAGAGAGAGGTTTCAGGAGGTTGGCCATCAGTGCCAGATCTTCAAGCCTGGTCAAGGCAAGGGGGATGTTCAGGCCCCCAAATTGGGCTGTAAGGGCATGTCGGAATTGGAAGTATCTAACGAGGGAACTACTGGAGAGGCTAAACTACTGGAGATTGCTCCTTCCAATATATCCGAGAGAGTAGTGATTCCATGACGTCTCCAGAAGACGGTATTTGGTAAGCATTGTAAATGTAAAAGATTGGAGTTCTTCCATAGGGGAGTGTGGGGTGACCACTTGGCTGCTTCACCGGGTATCAGATGGACCTATTCAGGACCTATTATTCTGTGCTCAAGTCCTATCACTGGGTTATAATCTGTGGATAAGAGCCATCACTCCACGCACACCAACTGGCTAGCTAAGTGTCTTAGACATTGATTTTTGGGTTGTTTTATTTTCCTATTGTAGATTTTTTTTATTCTATCATTTATACATGACTATGGGGGGGGGGGGGGGGCATCATTCCAGAGCTACATTTAACAGCATTGAGAGATATGCTTTACAGCGCCTTCATGGGCCATTCATATAATGGACAGCTGGGGCTCACTGACGGATATGGGAGACTGTTCTAGACATGCTCTGTGGCCTGTGCAGAGGTCATTGTGCAGGGAGGAGTAGATCACAGCTGATCATCTATGGTGGATGATGGATCCTGTGTTATCTACATATATGTGTACAGTGTAATCCTTCTTGCAATGTTAGTGAGATGACTGACACAAAGCTTTCTCTATAGTTCAGGAAGTATCAGCCTATTATTAGGCTCTGTGGTCAGTGTGACAAATGCAGGATTTTAGGATTAGATTTTCTGTTAACACATTCCCTTTAAAGGGGTTGTCCCGCGAAAGCAAGTGGGTCTATACACTTCTGTATGGCCATATTAATGCACTTTGTAATGTACATTGTGCATTAATTATGAGCCATACAGAAGTTATAAGAAATTTTTCACTTACCTGTTCCGTTGCTAGCGTCCTCGTTTCCATGGAGCCGTCTAATTTCGGGCATCTAATGGCCAAATTAGACGCGCTTGCGCAGTCCGGGTCTTCTTCTTTTCTCAATGGGGCTCCGTGTAGCTCCGTGTAGCTCCGCCCCGTCACGTGCCGATTCCAGCCAATCAGGAGGCTGGAATCGGCAATGGACCGCACAGAAGCCCTGCGGTCCACCGAGGCAGAAGATCCCGGCGGCCATCTTCAGCAGGTAAGTAAGAAGTCACCGGAGCGCGGGGATTCAGGTAAGCGCTGTGCGGTGTTCTTTTTTAACCCCTGCATCGGGGTTGTCTCACGCTGACCGGGGGGGGGGTTGAAAAAAAAACAAAAACGTTTTGGCGCGGGACAACCCCTTTAAGCTTGTATGGAGGGTGTGAGGCAGCCCAGTGGTGGACGTGTTTGTAGCGTGCAATGAGGAAGAGAAAGATCCATGATTCTCCATCTATCCCCGTATGGCTTTAGATGAGCACAGGGGGAGGGCTAACATGATTTTTTGCCCATGTTATCACACCTACTTTTCAAGAGATCATACTTGCTCTCTGGTTATCACATAGGGGAAAGTCTTTTTTTTTACAAAGATAAGTAGTTGCTCATTTAATCTACACTAAATGAAAGCGTACCTGAGTTTTCAACAAATTTTCTAAAACTTATGAGGTTCTCCTTACCCACTCACTTGCTGCTGTTTATACTCTGTTTTGTGTCTGTGAGTTTTCAGGTAGTCTTCCACATTTTTCTATTGTTCTACTGTTTGCAATCCACTTCAAGGAGGGGATGTGTAGCATTGCACTGTCTCTGGTCCAATTAGCAGGGGAGCAGTATCTGAATGCCTGCTCCTCTGCTTTCCAAGGATTTAGAGACGTTCTGGCCTAATGGTTAGTAAAAAGAGATGAGCGAACTTACTCGGTTCGGGCGTTTTTGCACTCGAGCACCGCTTTTTCCGAGTAACCGACTACTCGGACGAAAAGATTCGGGGGGCGCCGGGGGTGCGCGGGGGGGTTGGAGAGGGGAGTGGGGGAGAGAGAGAGCTCCCCCCTGTTCCCCACTGCTACCCCTCGCTCCACCACACCGCCACCCCGCACCCCCCGAATCTTTTCGTCCGAGCAGTCAGTTACTCGGAAAAAGCGGTGCTCGGGTCCAAAAACACCCAAACCGAGTAAGTTCGCTCATCTCTATTAGTAAACCGACTATAATGTGTGCATACAAACACACAGATACACACCCACACACCAGAACAGCAGGAGAAGCAGAGATTGCGGACATCCTTATCACAGTGTCTGCAGATCTAAAATAAAGAAATGGTCAGCAGATCTCTCTCACTCTCCCCCCGCCACTCCCCTACGTTCTCCCCCGCTGCCCCCAACCCCCCCCCCCCCCCCCCCCAAGCATACTCGGAGGAGAAGGCAGTTACGCGAGATGAGTAACCTTACTGAGCGTGCTCGCTCATCTCTACCCGTAATCCTAGAGAGCAGCATTAAATCATGGATCAAGTTATCCATGGATCATTTTCAGTATTAATCCACATTATGCATCCTGCACACTCGCATTAAAAAACTTGTGCATGTTGCGTACGTAAAAAACAGACATTTTCCCATTCATATGCACTTCCATTTGGCATCTATATGAAGTCTGTGTGTCCATTTTTCACTTCCGTATGCCATCTATTTTTCCTGTTGACCAAAAAAACTAACAGAAATAGGCATAAATGATTCACTTCCCATGTTAACACCCCTATAAAAAGCCACAATGCTGCAAATACCCTTTTTTGGCATTTTAAAGCGTTTTGGTTGGTGTCAGTGGACATTTTTGATCTTCTCAAACACACGACTACTTTGTCATGGACACCCTAACACTGTATTCTCCTGGCCCAGCTGGTCTCTCATGGATTTGAAGCCCCTTCTGCCAAATGTTGGAGGAACTGTGAAGGAAAAGGATGTATTCGGTGCATCCCATTGTAGGGCAACAGGTCTGCAAGGGACACTTCTGCAGCACTTGATGAAATTCCATCTCTTTTGTCATATGTCCATCCAAACATTTTTTTGAGGATCTTCGTCCTGGAATTACCTTCCAGAATACCAGGATGCAACTCTGCATTTCAGTTGAGAAATGACTACTTGTCACCCTCAGGTAAGAATACAGGTACAACAATAGTATTAGAAATTAGTGCCATAGTTATGGGGGATGTACAGCTAGTAGTGGATAATCTGCTCTTGACACTTATGGGAACCAAAGGCTTCTCTATCACATAATAGGACACCAGTGATATAAATGGCACAAGGCCGGTACGGGGCCCAATTTCAGATTTTGTTTTGGGGCTGAAAAACTTAGTTACTCCTCATGCGAAGGTGCTTTGAAATGTAATGTAAATAGATATTTTGAAGGTAGGTGCCATGTTACCAGTAGGTTTGTCTCAACAGGGCAGGAATGTGGATGATGAAAAAATGTATTTGATATCTTTTTGTAGATTTCTGGAATTGGGAACCTTGGCTCTTTACGGCCTCATGTCCACGGGGAAAATCAGGCCCGCTACGGATTCTCCATGGAGAATCCATAGCGGGTCCCTCCTGCCCCGCGGACATGAGGCATAAAAATCAGAATTAACTCACCTCTCGCCCGCTCCGGATCTTCCCTTCGCCGCGGCTTCATCTTCTCTCCGTCGCGGCCGGATCTTCTTTCTTCGGCTCAGCGGATGCGCAGGGCACGTCGGTTGCATGCCCCGCGCATGCGCCGGCCCGAAGAAAGAAGATCCGGCGCGACTGAGAGAAGATGAAGCCGCGGCGAAGGGAAGATCCGGAGCAGGTGAGTAAATTCCGATTTTGGTCTCCCGCGGATCCGGACAGCTTCCATAGGCTTCAATAGAAGCCCGCGGGAGACCCGCACGAAAATGGAGCATGGTCCAGATTTTTTCATGCTCCATTTTTAAAAAAATCACTTTTATTGACCATCCGTGGGTATTTATCTACCCGCAGGAGGTCAATGCATCCCTATGGGATGCGGATCCACGGGCAGGAGAAGAGTTAAAATCCGATGCGGATTTTAATTCTTCTTTTGCCTGTGGACATGAGGCCTACATGTTGAGTTTCTGCTAGGAAAGACAACTATTGGCAAGATAGTGAGGACCACTGTTACCATGCGGCGGCGGCCGGACGCTGGCTGACTTGTTGTCTGGCTGTTGGGGGCGCGGGTGGTTGGTCGGCATGGTGCACGCTCGTGGGTCCGGGCAGTGCTGCGTGCGTGCCTGTGATTATGGATCCGTTCAAGAGTTCCTGTATTCTGGATCCTGCTGGGAGGTAGCGCCTCCCTCTCTCCGCCGCTGGGCGGAGGCTTCTGTTTATAAGGCTGGCAGTGAGGTGCATTCACTGCCAGTTATTGGTTTCCTTCAGGCTGATAGCTAGTCTTCATCTGTAGGTCTCCTTTCTCTGTAAGCTTATCTGCTATTTGGTTACCATCTGCCAGGTTGTTCCATCTGCCTCGGTCCTATCTTGTATTGTTTCGTGTGGGTTGTTTTACATCTGCCTGTCCTGTTGGTAGTCTACCTATTTCTTCTAGATACACCAGCGCTCCTTTTCGGTCCCTAGATAGCGTAGGGACCACCGCCCAGTTGCCTGGGGTTAGCCAGGAGTGGAGGCAAGTAGGCAGGGACAGGGGTTGCTTGTAAGATCCAGGGCAACCCGGGCTGGCGTATCCAGGGTAGATTACCGTAATAACCACTTGAAATGCTATTTGGGACTGTCTCAAGCATTCAGTGGTGTCTGAGTCAACTAAATATCAATGACTTGACATCGCAGATGGCTTACTTTCTGCTCTGCAGTTTTCAAAGTAAATCAAGGCCCTAAACAGGAAGCTTATTCATGTGAAGAAGCCACTACAATCAGGGTCCCCATTCTGCAGTTACAAACAATAATTTTTGTAGTGCTGTTATCCTTGGCCGACAGTAACTACAAGCATTGCAGATGCTCGCAGGAGTCCCCCAAGAATAGATACTGCTGGAACATCTAGCCTCCCAATGCCATTTGGCATAGGGGCTGATGAGGGATTCACCCTCACAACTAATGTCATGCACCTATGTCCACAAAGGGTTTTGGATGAGTGAAAGCACATTTTAATTATCACTTCACTAGGGCATGCCGCTCTGTGGAATGTGTGCTTGGCATCTTGGATAGTAAATGGGGAGTTTTACAAAGCAATATCGAGTTGGTTCTCACCAGTGTCAGCTTTGTAATAAAAGCATGTGTAATATTGCACAATTACACACACATTCATGACACAGACTTTAAAGCTGATGAAGAGCGGCTGACATAATTTCTCATGATGGACTCTGCACCTCAAACCAGACCTGGAACATTAGGGCTGCAAGTCAATATTGTGAGCTACCATAATGGGGCTTACCCATTGAGTAAATTGGAGGGGATTCTTGAAAGGCCATAGTTTGGTTTTGTGTAGGCATACCATAGTATTAAGGGCATTGAGGTGGAGAAGGTTGTATCGGTGGTGGTAGAGGAGGAGGGCTGGGCATGTAGCCAGATGGTATGACATGACCACTGACTCACCACTGCTCAAGTGCCTAGAAGCATTCAAGGGGGTTGTTGGGTGGTGTGGCTGACTCAGTGAGGAGGAGTATGTTAGAGTGTGAACATAACCGCATTTCCTCAGGTACCTTTCTCAGGTAGCCGCCAAGGTTTCTACCGAAGGCTTCCTCAACATCTTCCTCCACATTTCCTCTTAGGCACTGTAGAACCTGAGCAACAGCTTTTGCAGCAGTAGACTTTTTCTTTCTACTGGGCACTCTTTTATCTGTAGTTTGCTTGTTAGAGGGGTTGCATGTGACAGTGGCAGATGTGGATCCTTCTGCTTCGTCAGGGTCCTCACATAATTCTAGATTGGCCCATGCAAAGTCGATGCGGACGGTGGGATAGTCAAGCATCTGTACTTGTATCATTGGCATTCTCCATGTTGTCCTCCGTGCTAATGATGGAATATGTCATTATTTTCGGAATTTGCAAAACCAACAAAATTACACATCTTCCAACAATCCCTGTATGTAATGTAGTAAATAAGTAAATATTACATAATACATAAATTGAAGGTACTGAGCACTAATGTGTTCATTTCAATTGTAGAATGTCTTGCAATGATATCTATTCAATGTCTTGCAAAATATTTAATCCTTGAACCCCAACATTGAGTTATTACCCACATCTGCAATATATATACACAAGTAATCATTGGATGTAGTACACCAATATATGGTCAGTACTCATATCATTGCATTGCATCATCCTTGATACCTGAAACACACAGATGACAGCGTACAAAAACGTTATATCATGTTGTTTAAAATGTAAATAATAAATATGTTTTTCAATAATAAAATCTACATATTATGGATCTTTGACTACCATTAGTAAACCAAAATTGGTGCTGCAACATTCCTAATTCTCACATATTTGTGAATTTTACTATATCTTGGCTTCATCTCATCTCATTCATCTCCACTGGAAATGCACAAGCAGAAAGTGTCAAGATGCTGGTGTGCATGAACTTTGTAGGGACACATCACTGGAACAAGGCACCCGGTGAGTAGGAAACGCAGCTCCTCGGACTCACCGTTCCATCACCTTTGAACCCCATAACATAGTTTATGGGGTTCAAACATGATGACAGATTCCTTTCAAATCATTGGAAACTCAATACCCATGCCATATACATTTATACAGCCAGTTTAGTAATGGTGACCATGCAATTTGTGTGGACTTTGTAGTTGTGGACAAAAGGCACTGCTCCGTTTAAATTTTATCTTGTCTTTGTAGATAAATATGGTCCTGAGATTATGGCATTGCAACATGGCAAAAAATGTGTCCTGAATTAAGTGATGGCCTTGATGAACAAATGGATGCCCATCGTTGTTGGTATGTTCGGGAAGTAGAGTTTAGCATGAATATGAATCTGTTTCTGTGCTAATACGTAAAGGAATAATTGTCCACAGCATCACTGAGAGGAATAGTAGCTACCCTATGGTCAACCGCAGATGCTATAGTTTAAACATGTGACCTGTCTTGCATTTCCTATGATAACCAAGGAGGCCCAGTGTTTTTCATCTTGGAGGCAGAGTATCATTGAATTGGCGACACATAACTAGTTAGATTAATGAACACATAAAATAATTACTCTTTATTAATGAACATTAATGGTCTGTGACCGAATGAATCCATGTCTGATTAGGAAAGTTCCTGTTTTTTTTAACACCAATATAGCAATTAATACAATAAAAGCCGGTATAAATTGTTTAATACTAGAATTAATAGTGTTTACCTAAAGATATACCACTCATGTATAGTTTGGAAACCTGCTAAAACTTCTGCTTTTTTAACTGATTAGTCCTTTATCAATAATGAATAGGCATCAGTGATTATTAATGATGAGATTTGGAGTTTGTAGAGTATAAAATGGAAGATCTTGAGTCACACATGTAATGATTTAGCAGGTATGTCAACAAGCACTCTAGAAGTTTGTCTTTCCTGAGAACACATTAATCTTCTTCCAAATGGCATTTTCCCAAGTATAGACTGGCATGCCACAATATTGTCAGACTTCCCAGAGTTTCTAGGGTAAATACATTATTTCTATCACAGAAAGATTTCTTTCTCATAATTCGTATCCTGTAGTGAGAAAGCTCCAAGTCCAAATGAAGAGCAATTCTTACAATTTTTCATTGTGATTTTCATATTAGCAGTAACAAAAACTTTACATTTTCAGCTCTCACAAATAACTTTTTTGTGCCAAAATCTTCAGAATTATACTTCTGATATAACGTCAACACATTTGTGTACAGCAGGCCTTAGGGGGGCTTCAGGCGACTGTCTGTGTAAATATGCTTACCTCAGCGTGTCATTTTTGCGCACAGATCGGTGCATAGTACTGTATTCCTTGCGTAAGCATGGCATGTTCACATGTGTGCGCAAAACACCTCCGCCCTGATTTAAAAGGCTATTTAGCCTAAGGAGGTCCAGATGTGTTCTTTTGCCTGCGGTTTTGCACAGTTTATAGCACATTTGTGCTGGTATTGACTGCGTATTTGCACACCTCCCATAGACTATGGGGCCCTTGGTGCGCAAGTATGCAGAAAAATAGAGCATGTCCTACTTTTGTTCTGCATGTGCAGGGAATGTATGCAAAAAAAAGGTTCACGAGGATGAACCCATAGAAACCAATGGGCTCTATTCTCTCTGTTTTGTGTGCAGATATTTTACGCACACAATAACACGCACAAGTACGGTCGATTTAGAAAATGAATGATTGTCATGAAACATGAAACACTGCACTCTTATACAAATGTAAGAGTCACAAAGAAATTCTGTGACTATACAGTACAGAACCGTGAGGTGACTACTGAGGCTAATTTCACACAGCCAAGTACAATATCGACCTGATACTGCGCTCGCCAATGTGCGATTTCCCGGTGGATGTGAGGCATCTTTGTTTGTCAGCCACGCCAGAGGATCAGCAAGTGTTTCAATGTGAAACCTCGCATCGCATTCTCGAGCGATATTCACAATAATTTATAATGGGATGCTTACATTTTTCCTTGAACTTAAGACCTCAGCAGCTGCTGCAGAGCCTCTTCAAGATAGAGGAATGGCTCAAGGGTGTACCGTAGTGCCAACCACAGTGCCTCTATACAGCCCCAGTCACACTGCATTCTCTATACAGTGCAGCCACAATAATCCCCAACTAATGCTAGTGGGATCAAATGTATGGCCACACGTGGCAGAAAGACAATCAGCTCCAGGCAGACTTTGTTGCTGTTTTGCCACGAATTTCACCTTATGTATTGCAAGGTGTGAAATCTGCTTGGAAAGTCCACGGAAAGAATTCACGTGCGGATTTTTACACAGATTTTTCCTACATCATGTGGGTTATATTTCTTAACATCTTATTCACTTTGTTGCTATGCTGTAGATTTTCCCCCTGCAAATCTGGATGAAAAATGTGCATTGTATCCCCTACAAGTGAACATACCCAAAAAGTGTCAGCCACAAATGTCCCCCTCATACAGTGCTTTATATGGTGTGAGTCATAGAACCCCAGCTTCTCCCAACAACTTTTACTATTAATGCCCCTAACAATGTGTTATCCACAGAGACTCCAAAAAATGTACAAATCACTATTTTTCCTTGCGCTACAAGAATCCCCAATTTGGTGCTAGTCACAACGCTCCTCATAAAAATGGCGGCCAGTATTGCTTCCTGTGCAGATCCAGCCATCAATGCTCCATAAATTACTAGTTACATTCTGTATCCTGCAAACACAAGACCTGAAGATACTTACCTCCTGTGTTTCCAGGCTGCTTTCCTCTTCTGGACAGTCAGCAGCCACTCATCTGTAACCTTTCATCCTGTGCTGAACCAGAAGCAGGACCTTCACCACCAGGCAGAAACAATCTGGCTCTAATGATCTCTGCCAAGGAAAAGATGCATGGCACCTATGTAACCTAGCTCATCATACACTCACAAGAAGTTGTTGGAATGGAACGTTATCTGTGTGATTGTAATAGAGCTTGGATACAAGATTTGATATGGGCAGACATGGAGGCTATAGTACCCTGTTGTACCACCTCTAGCTTGGATACAAGATATGATACAGGCAGGCATCGAGGCTCTAGTACCCTGTTGTACTGTCTCTAGCTTGGATACAAGATGTGATATGGGGGGGAAATGGTGGCTTTAGTACCCTGTTGTACCACCTCTAACTTGGATACAAGATGTGATTGGGGGGCATAGAGGCTCTAGTACCCTGTTGTACTGCCTCTAGCTTAGATTAAAGATGTGATAATGTGATACAGGCAGATATGGAGGTTCTATTACCCTATTGTACCACTTCTAGCTTGGATACATGGGCATGGAGGTTCTAGAACCCTGTTGTACCACCTCTAGCTTGGATACAAGATGTGATATGGATGGGCATGAAGGCTCTAGTACCCTGTTGTACTGCCTCTAGCTTGGGTACAAGATGTGATACAGGCAGGCATGGAGGCTCTAGTACCCTATTGTACCACCTCCAGCTTGGATACAAGATGTGATACGTCTGTGCATGGAGGCTCATGTACCCTGTTGTACCGCCTCTAGGCTGCATACAAGATGTGATATGGATGGGCATGGAGACGCTAGTACCATGTTGTACTGCCTCTAGCTTGGATACAAGATGTGATACGGGGGAGGCATGGAGGCTCTAGTACCCTGTTGCCCCACCTTGTACACACAATGTGATATGGGCAGACATGTAGGCTCTAAAGCCCTGTTGTACCACCCCTAGCTTGGATACAAGATAGGATATGGGTGGGCATGGAGGCTCTAGTACCCTGTTGTACTATCTCTAGCTTGGATAAAAGATGTGATACGGGCGGGCATACAGGTTCCATATTGTATCTTGTGACATATCGCTCCACATTTGCTGTGATTGGGCCTCTAGATAGTGCAAACTTGTAGGCTGTCACATATGGGATCCTAGATGGTCCCCTACATGTTCTATTGGTGATAAATCTGGTGACCAGGAGCCACGGAAGTGTGACAATATTGTGGGGACATTATTGTGACCCCCCTGTGTGTGCGGCCGAGCATTATCCTGCTGGAAGTCTCTTGGAAGCTGCCATGAGAGGAACACATGTGGCTGCAGGATGTCCTGAACATATCGCTGAGCTGTCATTGTCCCTCGTACCACTACTAGGGGTGACCGACTGTCGTATGCGATGGCCTCCCAAGCCAGCAGGGGGCAGTGTGCTGCTTCACAGCAAAGGCAAGATTTAGGTGCTCACCACGAGGTCTCCAGACACAAACACGGCTGTCGTCAGCGCCAAAACTAAACTTGGATTCTTTGTTGAAGACAACCCGATTCTACTCTGTAGCATCCAGTTTCATTGTTCACAACACCAATGCAAACAGAGGTGACAGTGGGTGTCAGAGGCTTTACATGTAATGGGGGCTGTGAGACCAAATATTCTTCAGCCAAGTGCATGGAAATGGTTCCAACAAATACAGGGATGTAATGATGGTGCCACCTATTTCTGGATGGAAGACAATGAAACAATTGGAGCTGTTTGTGCTTGTCGGATGATCAGACAATCCTCTCTACTGGTGGTCTGTCAAGGGCATCCTGAGCCTGGTCACTTTGTGTGCCCTCACACATCCACTGGTCCCAACATCTCCTAACAGTCCAGTTATAACTGCCCAGATGGAGGACAATTTATCAATACAACCATCCAGCTTCTCACATCCCAATAATTCGCCCCTCTCAGACTCTGGTAATGGGTGAAATCTCTTCTCTGCGTCGTAGAGGTGTCTAGTGGTCAAAACTCTACACAAGCAGAAGAAGAGGTCACTGCACACAAGGAGCCTCCGAGAACCTTTATAGGCCAGGGGGGAAACCACTTTTAGGTTCTTAGGTGACCAGACAGTTCATCTCATCACATTACAACTCATCAATTACATATCTGCCTGAGATGGAACTGCAGGAAGAGTTTTATAGCAAAAGGGCAACTTCTAGGAGTGCGATTGGTTTTGACAATGAGTGTATTCTGTACTATGCATTTATTATTTATATATATGTCTGTGGCGAAGATCAAGTGATTTGTATTATGTTAGTGTATTTTTGTTGTTTTACATTAAGCAGTTTAGCACTTTACATTTTACTAATACCAGCCGAAAAAAAAGAGAAATACAAAAGATAATGTCTAATTTTTCATTAAATTCCCAGTGGCTTTTGTCCTGGTCTCTACCAAATTAGTGTTTTGTCAGATGGTTATTTTTAATTGCAATAGTATGTTTATTAACTGTATTCTGCCTGTGTGGTCTCTCATCTAATTGACATCCAGACTTGTGTTATATTCAATAACATGGCGATATATGAACTTTTGTATATTGTAACTTATGTTCTTTTTACTACTTTGATTAGTGTGGATGTTCATCCACAAATTTAACAAAAAGATTTTATATATACTGCTCCAATAAATATGAATGTGATAAATTATTGCATATTGCCCCCTGTAATTCATTTTTTAGTTAGTGTTAGTAATTATACTAGGCTAGAGGACAGAAAATAAGTTTGATAGACCCAGGATTAATTCATTGACTTTACTCTTTGTGTGAAATGTCACTAATGACTCTCTTTGCAAACTTTTGCCAATGGCCCTCCAATATTGAAGCAGAGATACACGTGTTCCACTGCGTGTTACACTTTCTGTATTCCCCTTGTCTATGTAAGCGCTGCAAAATATGTTGGCGCGATACAAATAAAGATTATTATTATTTCAGCTTCACTTCTTTAGCAGGGTTGAAGATCTACAGTAGCAACAAGTGTGCCCGTGACTGGCATGAAAAACACATTTTCCAAAGTTGTTGAGGAGACTGTCATAGATAGGGTAATTAAAGAAGGTGCAGAGGTAGCAGGCTTTGAGGGGTCTAAAGCCCCCAGTACATAATAAGGCACCAATATTATAAATAGCTCTATTACAGATATTGTATTAGGCCCACAGGTCACATTATATGCCCTCATATTGCGACAAAAAAGGAGGGTCCATTGCAAAGTAAATATAGAGTTAGGCTACTGGAAAGTAAAGGATTACAGTATGTTCATTCTAACTATTTTAATTGGAGTGAGGGGTCCAGTATTATCCAAAATAGATCTATTCTAATAGTCCCAATTTAATGCAGTTATCCAGACCAATATCCACAGTAGGAAGATCAGTCAACTACAAAGATCTACATCTCTTGAAACTAATTTTTCTAAGAACCCACTAACCACATTATTAACTTTAATTGCTTTGTATTGTTATGTTCTTTGAAATTTTAACATTGTAATCCTTTTCAACTTCGACTTTGCCCCTTGCAAACGTTTTCAGGGGAGTAGCTATAAGGCCGCCTGTCCACAGGTGTAGCGATATCCTGCCACAGATTTCCACTGCCGGAGCCACTGCTGGGGAGTACTTTGGCACCACGAATTTTCGCGATGAACCTATCTACAATGATAGGTTCATCGCAGATAATCGTGGTAAATCGCAGCATACCACGATTTTTAACGTGAGCAAGCGATTTTCTGCTCATGGGCATTTGGGCTGGGCTTTCCTTAGTTATCCTATGGAAAGCATTCACTGCGTTATCCGCGTGCAGTTTATCGCCATGGGAAAAATCGCCCGTGGGCAGGAGGCCTATGGGGTTTTAGTTAGTGTTAGTAAATATACTAGACTAGAAGACAGAATATAAGTTTGATAGACCTAAGGGTTATGGAACTACTGCAGCAGTCATATCTGGCTCTGGTGCTTGAGGGGCCCAAAGGCCTATTTGCCACATAAATCTTGCTTACATGAGAAAGAAATGTCACTAGTATGCACTATGGGCAAAAGTCAAGTCAGCAGAGGCAATATAATTCTCTGGGTAGTATTCTGATAGCAAATCTTAGCTGCTGGCATGCATGTGGATGCCGCTTTAACATCTGCCACCTACTTAAACTTTATTGCAGACCAAGTGCATCCCTTAATGGCAATGATATTCTATAATGGTGGTGGCCTTTCTCAGCAGGCTAATGTATTCTGCCACATTGCAAAAATAGTTCAGGAATGGTTGGGGGAACATAAAAAGGGTTCAAGATGTTGATTTGTCCTTTACATTCCCTAGGTCTCCATCCGATTGAGCATCAGTGCGATGTGCTGGAAAAGAAAGTCTGATCCATGGAGGTCCCAGAAGTCAGAGCTGTTCTAGGCAGCACAAGGGACTTTCAATGTTATAGCTGGTCAATATAAGTGAGCATGTTCAGGCAGTAAAAAAAGTTCCCTTGGAGAAATGAACAGATATGTATATAAGAGATGTTATAAGACAATAATTGATGTGGTATTGATTTGTCATTTTAGACTCAAGACAAGTTAATTTATCACTCTGAATGAGATTATTGATTCTACATGAACATAAGAAAACAAAAAAACTACAGATGATTTCCTGCATAGAACAAGATGGTAAAATGGAGCCATCTGGGTGCCAACCTCATTCCCTTTATGGAAGCTGTAAGGAGTGCAGATGATTCCTAGCACCATGCCTTGTGTATGTGACAGGGCTGAGGGGTGGTCTGGCCAAAATGCTTTCTTTCACACGACTTGTGGACAGGAAGATTAACATCAAGTGTATTCACAGCGAGGTGGAGGGGGGTGTAGTTGACAGCTTCTCTCTAAGCCTTTTTCCCTACCGCTCTCTCCCTTTTCCTGGAACTCAATTCTTGGGAAACCTTTGGAGTCCTCAATGTGGTCTATTGTCCTACAGCGTATTTAGGAAATTTCAGAATCAGATCAAGGCAGAAAAGGAAGCAAAGGATTGGGAGGGCAGATGTAAGAACAAATAGAGGGCTGTTCTGTTCTCCCCACTGCCCCCTCCATTCACTATCCCACCTCCTTCTCTTATCAGTTTTTCCTATCTCCTGGCTTAATCCCTGTTATACCATTCATAATCACTTCTCCTATGCAGCCAATCCACAGCTTCTCCCAGCCTCCCCCCTCCCCATTTGCCACTGTTTATAAATGAGTCAGTTGAGATCAGAGAGGAGAGCGCTTGCATTTACTTTCTCCCTCTACTTCAAGTGCTTCATTAGCCTCTCGCACACCTTGAAAACATTGGTGAAATCACACACAGGAAATCAGGCTGCCAGGTAAGAGCTCTGCCAGATGTACAATCCTGTAATGCTGACCTAGTGTATAGATGGGCATTTTTAAGAGGCTACTACCACTTTAAGTGAATACTTATTAACAGTTCTGATATCAAGTTCGATTATTCTCCCAGCACTTGCACTTACTTGCTTAATTGCATAATCACAGTATGCAATGTAATATTTGATTGTTATTTAGTCATTGTTATTTGTGTGTATGTATGTTTATATATATATCTTGCATGGTTACTTGACTTATAAAGTAAGAACCAAGGTTACATTAAAATGTCTCCTGTATCTGTAAATTAACCTAATAGAATGCATTGTAGTTTGCAAATGTATAAATAATACTAAATAAATCAATATTCAGAAAGAAATTATTTTGCACTTATAATTCATAATCATACGGCAAACATATGCACTTACTTACTTTGTAGAACAGATATTTATGCCGTTTGTACTATGGATTAACATCATGGATACGTATCTGTTTCCCTAAAGGAGTCACACCGTCTTAGTACACATACGCCATTCCTTCATTTCACACTGATTTGAGGCATAATCATCTTAGTTTCACTTCTCCTCCTAATGTATAGATGTAAAGTTATAGTCATATCACCTTTTATGCATAGACTTTGGGAAACAAGTGTCACTTCATCTCCTAATACCTATTTCAGAAGTTCCACTTCCCTACAGAACACTGGATGTAGAAACATGTCAGTCACATATTAAAACACAACCTTCTCAGCTTCTCTATTAAGTTCCATTAAACTTTATACCTTCTGCTTCAGTATAAGTATTACATGTTCTCTTATGTTCTAGTGCCCGTGTCTCTCGTAGTCACTCTGATCATGTTCATGCATGGTGAAGGGTTACACATCACATTAACACACGTGTTATATTAGGAACTAGAGTTAGATCAATGCATAAGCAATCAATGCAAAAATGATAAAAGATTTGAGGGACAGGAAAGTCATTAGTAAATGCAAACATCGCCTTACATAAAAAGCTTAAGGGTATCAATATGTTACCTCTGAGTCTTAGGTCATCCTAAAACATAGGTTTCAGGACATCATATCTCCCTCTCACCTTCTTCAGTCACAAGTTCCAAGACTTGAGGGCACATTCCTATGCCACGGAATGACTAGTGATTACTGAGTGACTTCTCGCTCGGTGCCCTGCCAGGGCTGTGTGTACATGAGCTGACAGTTTCCTACAATCGCTCGTTTCAGCAGTTATTCGGGTGACTATCGGCCCAGGTTTATAGGGGTATAAGGTGACTTTC
Source organism: Eleutherodactylus coqui (assembly GCF_035609145.1). Classification (NCBI taxonomy): domain Eukaryota; kingdom Metazoa; phylum Chordata; class Amphibia; order Anura; family Eleutherodactylidae; genus Eleutherodactylus; species Eleutherodactylus coqui. The sequence continues at coordinate 137,974,748 of NC_089840.1, read as the reverse complement.
CACCAACAATCTGTATTATACACGGCCTCATCAGGTCCTTTCTACTATTCAACTCTCTTTTGGACATCTGCATACAGTGTTTACAACATCCCAACAAAGTCACCTTCTTAACAGATGTCCAAGCTACTAGTACCTGGACAAGATGATACCTTGTTATCTAGCCTTTCAATACAGATTAAACACTTCATCAAAATCAGTAGAGTACAGATATGATAGGTGTGTGCAGCGGAGCAGGATGTGGATGCTTGTCTTGGAGGGTGACTACCACCTGTGTTCAGAGCATAAACCCAACTTTTCAGAAACGGTGCTATGAAAAGACCTTGTTGGTCAAAATATTGCTACAACTTTATACATATGTGCAATTATGAAGGACTAATAAGTAATAAAGCATTAATTCATCTGTGGTGCCTTGGATTTTCTCGAAGGTCGAAATACTTATCATGCCTCTTGGAGGTTTTAGTGATTTTTGGCTCTTTAAGACTAAGGCATCAATGTTAGTAATGTTAGGCATTCTGAGCCTTCAGTGTAGATCAGGCATAAAATTCTGGGCGAAATAGCACATCATCTACGATACTTCATCTAGGAAAATGTCTCGCTGCATTACAGTCAGTGGGGTCTGTTCGCCACTATCTGGGTCTGGCGTATGCTGGATCTGCCGCTGCCAGTTTACCATTGGTCAATTCTAAAGTTTTTGAATTGAATGGAAGGACATTAGTGTTTCTCATTTAAAACAATTGGATGAGTTTGAATGTAATTTTACTTGTTTCTTTGTACAAAGTGGTGGGAGATGACCAAGTGCTGGGAATTGGTTACTGACCATAATGCTTCTATATATGTATGACACCCTTTATCCGTCACCCTTTACTATGAGGGCACCAGATGCAAGACATCTCACCTCCTGAAGGAAATGTATCAGCAATATTTTTAAATTAATTAAAACCAGATAGTGAAACTTTTTCCATTTTTCTCATGTTTTTATTTTCTGATTGTAGACTTTTAATTCTTTTGTCTGAACATGACTATTGGGCAACCATATTGCCTTTGCTGCAGGTAAGAGCATTTAGAGCTGCTTTACAGCAGCTTCATGAGCCATTCACACAATGGACAGAAAGGGACCCATCCACTGTTCTAGACAAATTCTGTGAGCTGTGCAGGGGTCATTGTGTAAGGAGGTAGAGTATATAAGTAGTGATCATCATCTATTATGACTAGGATCTTGTGTTATCTGCGGTTTATATAAGTGTTACCATTGTGACCTGCCCAATGATAATGAGATAACTGCTGAAAAGTCTTCTCTACAGTACAAGAAAGTGCCAGACTATGAATAGGCCTAGTGTGAAAACGGCAAGGTTCTTCAGAAATATATTTAACATAAAAACTTGATTTATACAATAGGTCATACTCTGATTACACATTCCCTTTGATACACAGATTAGGACACGGATCGCATGGTTTTTCCTCTTTCATCACATCTTTTCCAGCAGTTAATAGGTTAGTAAAAACAAATTTTCAGGGAAAGACTTTCAAAGTGACTTCTAAGCACCAATCTTATCAAGGAACAAAACACTCACATAACTTTGGAAAAAAGCGATATGGGACTGATATGATATGAAAAGGAAGTGTTAACTCTTCGATGCCTTCACTGTTTTGAGGTCATTTTGCTTTATCAGTGAACGTAGAAATCATTTTAATGCTGCTTGTAGTGATATTCCAAGTTGTCGGACAAGATCATATGCAAATAGTAGTGCATTCACACTGTGTTTGCAGGGTACGTTGGTAGTTTATGTTGAGAAGATTTCCCGACCTATACTTTCAATGGATGCCTCTGATGTAAGCCACTGTATGTCACCCATAGGGACCCACAATAAAAAAATGTATACTACATTGAATGTTTTTTATTGGATGCCTCTGTATGGAATACAGCAGTTGTCTACATTATTCTCTGCCATAAAAAAAGATATACTGTACATATACCCATCCACAAGAGGCCAAAAGGACACACTTTATATGCATATATTAGTATACTAATGATGTGTACTAATGCACAGTGTTTATCAGGTAGTCAGAGAGGTGGTTCGGCCATTTTTGTTTCTCCAGGCCCCAAGGGCCGCTTTAATAAACAGTGTCAAAAATTGACTGTGGATCCTTAAACAGTTTTTCCAGGCAGCGCCCTCTGTCAGAGCTGGGATACACCAAGGTCGGAGCCGAAGCCGCTGCTCCAACGCCTGTGTAGTGGCTCTTGTAATTGCAGATGCAGCACTCATCAATGGGAACACAGTCTGCAATCACAAGCGTCAGCCACTACACATGGGGTAAGAACAGCGGCTTCGGCTCCAACCTTGGCCATCTCTCTATTGACCTTTATGGCGACTACAGCAGTTGCGAATCAGCAAATTGGCCTCAGACATGCATTTCCCAATAGATGAGGAACCTGCATATATCAAAATTTATGAACATGCCATAAATATTCAGCTGTTTCTGTCACATGCATACAGTTTGAAAGGAGGAGCAGCACACATACTCAAACTGTTTGCATGGTCATTTGACTGGTGAGACCAGAAGACTTGGGTGTCCCATTCTAGAGATGTGGTTGGGCCCCAACATTAACATTATCCCAATCCAGTGGATAGATGATTAATATTTTTAACTGAAAGTTTTAATGTTTTTTGGAGGTTAAAGGTTACAAAATAATGAAAAAACTAAAGTTGTACTTAAAAAAATAATAAGTACTGTATATGCACCTAAGTGATCACTAAAAATATATCAATAATAAATATTTTTGACTGAAATGCTTCTGTAACACCTTAAGGACCAAGCACAGTAAATATACAGCGCTTGGTCCTGGGCTTTAATCCCAGGCGATAGTAGAAGTATGGCATGGGGTTAAAGCCTCTGCTCCAAGTAGAGCAGGTTGGGTTCTCAGCCGTCAGAGACAGCCTAGGACCCAGAGAAGAAGGGAGAATCTGTTTTTAACTGGTTAGACATTCTCCTTTATAGGCTAAATATTGCTCAATGAGCATTATGTACTAAAAAGTGAAAGCGGAATTGTGTGTTCCACTATGCGACCCAGTGATCACGTGCCCTCTGTTACAGCAGAGCTGCAGGTTTCTATCAGACTCTGATCAGCTCTCTTAGTGACTATTGTCACTACAGGGGGATGTTTTTCCCTGTAACTAGAGCTCCTATGGATGCCCCAGATACAATGGAAAAGTATGAAATACAAAAAAAATACAATGTGAATGACCCCCAGAGGTCTTATATGACGTCAGGAAGTCATAGATGGTAAAAAAAAATTGTATATAAATAAGTTTTAAAAATTAAAGCATAAAGCAAAAATATACACACAAAAAAGAAAATGACCCCCCGCCGATGACAACCAAAATCGTCGCCATATGCGCCCTGTAATCCAAAACTACACAAATTACATATCAAAACTTCCAAAACAAATTAGGAATCCATTACTGTACTTTATTTTAGCGTAAATATACTAATTTTAACAATAAAAAGCTATAAATTTAAAAGAAATAATCTTTTTCTTAAGCTTTTTACCCCTAGTAAAACTAAAAAATGGGGGGGAAAACCAGTTAAAACAATATTTAAAAGAATAGGAGGATATATCACAGGAAAAAATGCAACAAAAATAGGGCAGTAAAACTACCAAATGGGTAAAATCCCTAAAAAGTGTCTGGTCCTTTAGGACCAAAACAGCCTGGTCATTAAGAGGTTAAGTGGATAAGAGCTGTGTCCTGTACATGCAGCTGTTTCAGATAGACAGAATCAGGACAGGCTACATGCTGCATGTAAACCATACATGTTTCTACTAACAGCAAGCACAGATCTTGAAATTGTGAGGAAAGTATAAGGGTGGTTTTAGACAGGACAACTGTCGAGCACTTAAGCATTTAACATCTGTCTCCACGACTGTCGCACCTGTGCTTTCGCACAAGTGGCAAGAGTTCAGTGAATGGAGACGTAGCGCAACGAAGATCTCTTCCAACCTCCTCCCTCTATTCACTACAAACAGCCAGTCGTTCAAAGATGAATGGCAGCCTGTTAATGCCAAGCAAAAAGTTGCTCGTTAATCGTTCCATTTCAGTCAGCTGCAACAGAACTACTAACGACTACTGTGAGACTTCTCACTCAGTACCCTGTCGGTGCCGTGCTTACATTGGCCGACAGTTGCCATGATTGCTTTTTTGAGTGATTATTCAGGTGTAAAAAGTATCCTTAAGGTGTTAGTATAAAGTAATATAACTTTTGGTTATACAACAATTAACCATTAGTAACATTAATCCATTTTTAAACAATGTATGCTGTTACATTGCGGAAGCCTGATGATAGTGGAAGCCTGATCATAGCAGAAACCTGATCATAGCAGAAGCCTGATCATAGCGGAATCCTGATCATAGCAGAAGCCTGATCATAGCGGAAGCCTGATCATAGTGGAAGCCTGATCATAGCTGAAGCCTGATCATAGCGGAAACCTGATCATAGCGGAAGCCTGATCATAGCGGAAGTCTGATCATAGCGGAAGCCTGATCATAGTGGATGCCTGATCATAGCGGAAGCCTGATCATAGCGGAAACCTGATCATAGCGGAAGCCTGATCATAGCAGAAGCCTGATCATAGCAGAAGCCTGATCATAGTGGAAACCTGATTATAGCGGAAGCCTGATCATAGCAGAAGCCTGATCATAGCGGACGTCTGATCATAGCGGAAGTCTGATCATAGCGGAAGCCTGATCATAGCAGAAGCTTGATCATAGCGGAAGCCTGATCATAGTGGAAGCCTGATCATAGCTGAAACCTGATCATAGTGGATGCCTGATCATAGCGGAAGCCTGATCATAGCGGAAACCTGATCATAGCGGAAGCCTGATCATAGCAGAAGCCTGATCATAGTGGAAACCTGATTATAGCGGAAGCCTGATCATAGCAGAAGCCTGATCATAGCAGAAGTCTGATCATAGTGGAAGCCTGATCATAGTGGAAACCTGATCATAGCGGAAGCCTGATCATAGCGGAAGCCTGATCATAGCGGAAACCTGATCATAGCAGAAGCCTGATCACAGCGGAAACCTGATCATAGCGGAAGCCTGATCATAGCAGAAGCCTGATCATAGCGGAAGTCTGATCATAGTGGAAGCCTGATCATAGCCTGATCATAGTGGAAACCTGATCATAGCGGAATCCTGGGTATGCATACATTCACAAATAATATTTTAATGAAAACTGATGTTCCTAACAATCTCTTCATAATACAATAATCTTCATGAGTCAATAACATTTAGATTAAACTTAATATTGTGGCTTAAACTGTAAAGGGCACATATGAGGAGACTCCAATGAAACAAGTTACAGGATCACAGGTAGTTACTAAAGGTGGCTGAAGTCCAATAATCATATATTGGTATGAGGAATTTCCTTTGAGAAGTTATTTAATGAGTAAACATTGTTTAAGGTGCACTGGTGTTTCCTACAAGTGTTGAATCAATTCCTATGTACATAGGCTTCCCTTAACATATTTCTTTAATTGTGAGTTTTCCAAACCACTTGTCATTTTTTTTTCTTCTTCCTCATTTTCTACCCCATGCCAAACAAATGTCAGTGATTCAATGAGACAGTCCTGGCACTACCTTCCTGGCATCATCACTTAAATGCAATACATCTATGATTCTTTTTGCCCGAATGTTCTTTGCCAATAATGAACTTTGACTACAGACATGAACACGGGCAGCAAAGAATGAGAGGCTACTCACATCTAAGTCATATGTGGTATCTTTTAGGAATTGCCTTTAAAGAGAACTAAATGGCAATTTGCACTTTGCAAAAGTATGATACAATACTCTTCATGAGTCAATAACATTTAGATTAAACTTAATATTGTAGCTTAAACTGTAAAGGGCGCATATGAAGAGACCCTAATGAAGCATATTACAGGATCACAGGTTGTTAACGAAGTTGGCTGAAGTCCAATAATGGTTGGACTTCATGCTATACTTGGAATGGTATACTTTGACTACAGACATGAACACGGGCAGCAAAAAATGAGAGGCTACTCACATCTAAGTCTTGATAGTATCTTGGTATCTTTTAGGAATTGCCTTTAAAGAGAACTAAAAGGCAATTTGCACCTTGCAAAATTCTTGGACATAATCCACAACCCTTTCCAGAGACCACACGCACTTTTACATGCCACATTCCCCATTTACAGCCCACATTCCATAAGCAAGGGCACTGAAAGTGAGGTGTAGTTGGATCAGGGGCACTAAGGGGAAGAAAGACAATTCCTGGTGCTACAGTGTAGTTGCCCCCTGCTCAACTTCTGTCTCTTCTTCTCAACTTCAACTTAACAAAAATGTTAGTACATGCCCTTATCGTCTCCCATCTAGACTATTGTAACATCCTTCTCTGTGGCCTCCCATACAGCACCCTTGCACCCCTCCAACTTATCCTCAATTCTGCTGCCCGACTAATCAACCTCTCCCACATTACTTCCCTGTCTCTCCCCTTTGCCAATCCCTTGACTGGCTAACCATTATCCAGAAAATGCAGTTCATAATATTAGTGATGACATACGGTTGACCACAACCTGTCCTTTCCATACATCTCTGACCTAATATCGCAATACCATGCCAGATGTAATCTCCAGTCCTTGCAAGACCGACTTCTTAGTTCTCCTCTAGTCTTCTCCTCACACAATCATCTCCAAGATTTCTCTTGAGTGTCACCTATACTTTGGAGTAACTACCGTAACTATAAGTAAAAGTAGGAATAGCTTTAAAGTTACTGCAAAGATATAACAATCTCTCATTAATCACAAAGTTCCATAATATACTTTAATCATAGGATAGGTGATATTATCCCCAAACATATTAACCCAGTAATACATGGTGGTTTACCGCACAGTTTAAATGTCACTTAAGTATACTATTTATTGATGAGTTGCCTGCAACTGGTGGATGCGTACTCCTGCAAAAACAGTCTATAAGTTCCTGGTTTGTCTGCAGTCACACTTCTGTATTTTTAGTGTTTGCTCGATCACACTTAGGCCACTTTCACACGGCCAAGAAAATAGCAACATGCGCTATACTCCTAGTCATACACATGAGCAATTTTTTTTTTGCCACATCATGGTGCGAGAAAAAATTGTAGCATATCCTATCTTTGGGCATTCCCTAGGAGTGCATCGCCTATCGTTTAAAATTAGGCCGGCAAAAGCATTGCACGGCACGTGAGTGTGATGCAAGGTTTCCTATTGTAAACAATGAGAAACACTTGCCGATCCTCCGAAGTGGCTGAAAGCCACGCTGGAGGATCACAACTGTACTGAATTGATGGGTGGCATTTTTTGCACAAAAACACCTCATATCCACAGGAACATCGCACTTACACGAGGAAAGGTGAAAACAGCTGTACAGTGCAAAAAATTTGTTTATTTGCTTACTCCATTTACCCCTTATTGACAGAAAAACACCTTGCATCCGCGGGGAAATCGCATGTTAGCGATTGAGATACTGGGCCGAGTTTCACGATCCAATATCACACTCGCCTTTGTGAAATTAGCCTTATTGTGAATGCCAGGCCTACCTACATCAGAGTATGTACCATTTGTAACCACCCAGTTTCATACCCCCTTACACACATTTTCTCCCAGACCAAGCATTCTCATGTTATATACCAACCTTTTATGAGGCACAGTATCAAACACTTTGGAAAAGTCCAGATACACAAGATCCAATGATCTCCAAGCTTCAGTCTAGAACTTACCTTGTTTGCAAGTCGTTATCGCTGGCCCTCAGCCAGCATATAAACTATCACTGGATTGCTGGCTTCTTGTTCTGTATAAATACTCCCCACTCAGTGCTTCACATAGAAGGGGGTCCGCTGTGTAAGAAGCCAACGGGAACCCAGCGATCCAGGTTCGAAGTCTGTCTAAATGCTCTGCATGAGCACTAATTGTCTTTGAGGTGACGTCAGCGCTCATGTAGTCGTTTAGCCAACTGTTGTCCCATGCAAAAGGGCCATTAGACTGATGAGATTTAATGGAGAGTTTACTTTATCACTCTACATTTCACCTGACATGTCATTTTCCTGAGTGAATACACTGGCGATAAAACTATCTTTTGCTTTCTCCTAATCTTTTTTTACAATTCTTCCCTCATTACTTCTAGCAGGGCCAACACATTTCATTTTAATCTTTTTACTATTTATATAATTAAAGGATCACTAATGTAGGTAAACAATGGCTATCACTGAGAAGAAATGGATAAAAAACTAACTTTATGAGTAACGATTAAAAGATAAAGCAGATGACCTCAGCATTGAATACTTCTCTCATATTATTTCGCACATATTCAGAAGTGAAAAATAAAAAGCCAGATGTTTTTCCACTTCTATCAGGCCAGTGGTGATATACAAAGACCTGAGAGAGAGAAGCTACTAGACAAATAGATGAAAAAAACCTCTTAGATAGTGATAACTTAAAGGATAGAGAATAAATGAATTAGCATAGGATTGACCCTGAAAGAATGCCCAACACATTTCTGACAGCTATGGCTTTATCAGGGGTCTAATGCCCCATCTATAAAGGGCGATTATTGAGCACAATTCGTTCAAATGAAAAAAATGTGGGACAATCGTTGCAAAGCCATTCGTTTACTTTTCTCTTGTCGCTCAGTTTCAACCAGCATAAAAATTATCACTGGTTCACTTACTTCTCTCTGCGTCTAAACTCTCCCCACAGTGTTTTACATAGAATGTGAAGCACTAAGCAAAAAGTTAGCAAGAAGTGAGTGATTTTTAGTAATGATCTGTCTGTCTAAACATTCTGCACAAGTGCGAACAACTAGCACTGATGTCACCCACTCGTGCAGATCGTTTAGCTGAAAGTCGTCCCGTGAAAGTGGGGCATTAGAATAGAGTTATAATTGTATGCTAATAGAAGTGATCCTTCTTATGCGACATTGGACTGCAGGGAGGTAGATCACTTACGGTGGCTTTACATGGGATGAATGTCAGGCAAACAATGTCCGACACTCGTCCCTGTGTGTCCGCGCTCCCATGCTCCTGCACGGGAGCTAGTAGTGCTGGCTCACTCTCAGAGCGGCCAGCAGGGGGGCAGGGTGGCTGCAGGAGATTTCTCTCCTCGTGCTCCCCCGCCCCTCTCCACTGACATAACATAGCGGCCGTTCCGAACTGAATGGCCGCTATTTACACTGAATGATGAGTAATCAGCTCATTGTCCATTGTTTATGCAGGATAAACGATGGACCATGAGCTGATAGCTCATCGTTCAGTGTAAATAGCAGCCGTTCAGTATTGAACAGCCGCTATGTTAACTCAATGGAGAGGGGCGGGGGAGCGAGAGAAGAGAAATCTCCTGCAGCTTTCCCGCTGAGAGATAATGATACTAGCTCCCATGCAGGTGCACAGGAGCTAGTATATGCAAGGACGAGTGTTGGGCATCGTTTGCCTGACGGTCATCCTGTCTAAAAGGACCTTTATACTGCATAGATGCTGATAGGAGGCAATCTCAAACCTATACAGTACTAAGATCTTCAAAAACAGAGTTGTGATTATATGCTAATGGATAGTATCCCTCTGATGTGACATTGGTTTGCAAGGAGATCAGTCACTTATACTCCATTAGTGCTAATGGGAGGCAAACTCAGTCTTGTACAGTACTAAGGTGTTTGAAGTAAATAGATTTACAGCATCTGAACTAACAAAAATAATAAAACTTGCAGTTAATTAGGATCACAATATGTAAGATAGATGATAAAGGATGGTATTTTTTCACACTATAATGAGTCACCTCTGAAGCCACAGATAAATGTCAGATATAGCAAAAGTCCCTCAATGTGGGAAAACTCCAGTAATAAAGTAAGTATAGAGCCTAATGGTTGGTATAAAACTCAGGAGAAAAAGGGCAAGGGTGGATGGTATATAGGGAAATATATATATAAAAAAAGCCTTCCAGTAAAAAGCTCAACCACACTAATACACAAGAGGTGTGTATAATAGAGCGGCTGCAGCTTTTTTTTTTGTGACATAGCAACTGTGATAGATCAGGGACTGAAAGAAGACCAAATTCAGTATAATCCTAACACCTTCCTGTCATAATGCCACTATGCCTCCTAAAATGAGTATTACTGTGCATCCTAAGGTAATTTCTAATAGATTATTACTGTGCATCCTACACTGCATATAAGCACTGCGATTTACTAGTTTGCTGTTAGCTATACAAATATTAGTCTAAGGTCTATACCTCCACATAGGAGAGCTAATAACAGCATAAAGAGATGTCCCTACCTGACAAAACTGCTTGTAACAACAGCACACAGACAGCAGCTACCATAGAGCTACTGGTTTGCTAAAACTGAACTCTAAGGTCTAACCCCACACAGAAGAGCTAATAACAACATAAAGACACGTCCTTGCCTAAAAAAAACTGCATATTGTCAGACAGTGCCCACAATGATGTCTGTGTATTCAATGTAGTAGCCTTCTTAGTAGGTTAGACTGTTGAGATTTAATGGAGAGTTTACTTTATCACTCTGCATTTCATCTGACATTTCATTTTCCTGAGTGAATGCACTGGCGAAAAAACTAACAAATTTGCTTTCTCCTAATCACCCACTACAATTCTTCCCTCATTACTTTTAAAAGGGCCCACAAGTTTCATTTTAATCTTGTTACTATTTATATAGTTGAAGAACATTTTAGGGTTAGTTTTACTTTGGCAATAAGTCTCTCTCTCCATCTTTCCTGCTTTTATCTGAGTTTTACATTATTATTTTTTTCTTTATAGGTTTTAGTGCTTCTTCGCTGTCTTCTTGTTTTAATAGTTTAAGTGCTTTCTTTTTGCTGTTTATTGCCCTCTTTACATCTTTATTGAGCCACATTGCTTTTAATAAGTATTTTATTCCTGTAAGGTATGAACCGCTCACAGTATTTAGGATGGTTAAGATGGTTTTTATTAATTTTCTGTACTCTTATTTCTGAGGACATTGTCCTATTCAGTGAGGTTAAGGGCTTCTCTAACCTGATTGAACTTTGCCTTCCTGAGACTTAGTATGCTTTTGGCCCCCGTGACAAAACACCCTGTTGAAAGACAAGTGGAAATGTATTATATTATGGTTACCATTTACTAGGTGCCCCCTGTGCTGCACCTCTATTATTCTGTATTTTTCTGTAACTGTTGGTTAGTATTTAGTCGAAAATGGCCGTTCCTCTAGTCGGCTCCTGAACAAGTTGGGTAAGGTAATTATCTTTAGTAATTGACAGGAAGTTGTTACCTTTATGAGAGCGCTGCGGAATACATTGGCGCTATACAAATAAAGATTATTATTACTATATTATCCGCGGGTTTCGGCTTCCCAGTTTATATCCAGATAGTTAAAGTCCTCCATAATAATTAATTCGTTGTGATTTGCTGATTCATCTATTTGCCTCAGTGATAGATTTTCAGTGGCTTCTGTTATATTTGGTGTCTATAGAAAACCCCTATGAGGATTTCATTGTAGTTTTTCCCTCCATGTATTTCTACCCATAGAGACTCCACATGTTCATCTCCCTCCCATATAGCTTCCTGTAGTAGGGGCTTTAAACAGGATATTACATAAAGACAAACCCCTCCCTCTTTGCATTTTATTGATCCCTTCTGAACAAACTATAACCCTGTAAGTTCACTGCCCAGTCACAGCTTTTCTTTAACCAAGTCTTTGTTATTTCCATTATGTAATCGTTTTCCTCAGACTTTATTACTTCCTGTTCCTCAACCTTATTGGTCAGACTTCTAGCATTAGTCACCATACAGTTTAGAAGTTTTGGTTATTTTTTATGTTACGTGTATCCCTATTAACTGTTCCGCCAGTTCTAACTGTATTAACAGTATAAACAGTGATCTAAGACTAAGTAATAGTACAATCTGCCCTACTGTCTTGCTGGTTGCCCTGGCAACCAGGTCCTAGTTTAAACACTCCTCCAACCTTCTAGTCATCTTCTTCCCCAGCACAACTGCACCCTTCCCATTAAGATGCAGCCCGTCCCTACGGTAGAGGCTGTAGCCGACAAGAAAATCAGCCCAATTCTCCAGAAACCCAACCCCTTCCTTCCAACACCAACTCTGAAGCCACTTATTTACCTTCCTAATCTCCTGCTGCCTTTGTTGTGTGGCACATGGTATAAATAGTATTCCAGAAAATACTACTTTGGAAATCCCTGTCCTAAGCTTACATTCTAGGTCCCTGAAATGTTTTTTAACCCATTTAGGACCAGCCACTGTATATATACGGCGGCTGGTCCTGGGCTTAGAGGACCGCCGATAGTAAAAAAAATGGTGGTGCTCTAAGTCTCCTGGCTCTGCAATCAGTCAGAGGCAGGAACGGGTTATCAGCTGTTAGTGACAGCTGATAACCCGGAGCAGAAGGCAGGAGGGGTTTTTAACCCTTCCTGCCTTTTGCTTCCCCGATATACAGTGCTCAATGACCACTGTATGGCAAAGTGAAAGTAACAAGTACTTTCACTACAGGAGCCTCAGGCAGTCATGTGACCTCCCGGGACTCCCTGCTATGTAGAGCTGGAGGGTCAGACTTAGACCCTGGCAGCTCTGCAGGTGACTAATGTCACCACAGGGGTTGCTTTCCCCTATAACTAGGGCTCCTATGGACGCCCTAGCTATAGTGGGAAAGTGTCAAATAAAGTTTAAAAAAAAAAAAAAGTGAATGTCCCCCAGAGGTCTTATATGACGTCATGGGGGACATAGATAGTAAAATACACAATTACAACATAAGTAAAACAAAACAACAAAATAAAACAACAATACATACAAAAGAAAGAGAATAACACAAAGCAGACGCCAACAAAAACCGTCGCCGTATGCGCCCTGTAAGCCAAAACCATACATACTATATATCAAAACATCCGAAATAAATAGTGGAACCCATTCCCATACTTTATTTTTGTGTAAGTATAAAAATAATTTTTTTAAAAACTATAAATGTTAAAAAAAATCATTTTTTTTAGCATTTTACCCCCAATAAAACTAAAAAACGGGGGAAAAAAGTCAGTGAAAAAGATATTTAAAAAATAGTCCTATATGTCACGGAAAAAAAATGCAGCAAAAATAATTTTGGTAGCTAAAGGAAAAAAAATGGAGCAGTAAAACCGCCACATGGGTAAAATCCCTAAAAAGTGTCTGGTCCTTAAGGTACAAAACAACCTGGTCCTTAAGGGGTTAAGGACCTTTTGTCATTGGTGTCAATATGCACTATGACTGCTAAGTCCTCACCATCCCCTCCCAGTAATCTGTCAACCTGATCCGCGATGTGTTGAATTCAAATGCCAGGTAGACAATACACTGTTCCATGATCCTAGTTTTTTTTAGCAGATTGCCCTGTCTGTCCCCCTAATAGTTGAGTCTCCTACTACCAGGACCTGTCTAGCCTGCCCTTCAGTCATATTCTCCTTCTTACTGGAGTACACATCCCCCTTTATACTGCAGCAGTGCTAACGCTGTAATGGCATCCCCCTCATCTACCAACTTTGTAAATGTGTTGGGGTGTGCCAGTTGAGGACTAGCCTCCCTGACACTCTTTCCTCTACTCCTTCTCCTGTCAACCAGCTAGCTGTCTGATCATTTTGCATTGCCAAACTACCATCCACTCCCACATCTGCCCCAGCAAGTATCTACTCAGAGAGCAACAAACTCCTTTCCATGTTGTTAATGGATCTCATTATTGCAAGCTGGACTTTTAGATCCAGGATCTGGGCTTCCAAATGTGCAACACGCTCACGTGTCATGCAGAAGTATGTACCCTCAAATGAGTGTTCAAGCACTGTATACATGGCACAAGATCTTCAACGACCAAGTGAAAAATAACAGTAAGTAGATATGTCACTCCTTTCAAAAGTCCCCAAATCTAAAGTCATCAATCTTAAGTCACACATTTTAAATCAAACCGCATTTGCAAGCTCGCACACTTGCAGTTTTGTTTACTTTAGATAGCTCTCAGCAGCAGTAACTCCTCCAATAATTCTGCTGTTTAAAAAGGACACAGCAAATTCAGTAGATGCAATCTTTCACATAGAATCATAGAATGGTAGAGTTGGAAGGGACCTCCAAGGACATCGGGTCCAACCCTCTATCAGTGCAGGATGCACTAAATCATCCCAGTCAGCCTATGTTTGAACACTTCCACTGAAGGAGAACTCACCACCTCCCGTGGTGATCTGTTCCACTCATTGATCACCCTCACTAACAAAAAGTTTTTTCTAATATCTAATTTGTGTCTCCTCCCTTTCAGTTTCATCACATTGCTTCTAGTCTTTCCTTGTGCAAATAAGGATAGGGCTGATCCCTCTGCACTGTGACAACCCTTTAGATATTTGTAGACAGCTATTAAGTCTCCGCTCAGCCTTCTTTTTTGCAAGCTAAACATTCCAAGATCCTTTAACTGTTTCACATAGGACATGATTTCCAAACCACTCACCATCTTGATAACTCTTCTCTGAACTTGCTCCAGTTTGCTTATGTGTTAAATGGGGTGCCCAGAACTGGACACAGTATTCCAGATGAGATTTGACTAAGGAAGAGTAGAGCTAGATAATTACCTCATATGATCTAGACTCTATGCTTCTCTTAATACAAACCAGAATTGTGTTTGCCTTTTTGTCTGCTGCATCACATTGTTGACTCATGTTCAGTCTATGATCTATTAGTATACCTAAGTCTTTTTCACATGTGCTGCTGCTTAGCCTAATTCCTCCCATTCTGTATGTGCTTTTTTAATTTTTCTTGCCCAGATGTAGGACTTTGCATTTCTCATTGTTAATTACCATTCTGTAAGTCACTGCCCACTGTTCAAACTTTTCTAGATCTTTTTGAATACTCTTTCTTAGTGTTAGTTATTGCTCCTTTGTGTCATCGGCAAACTTGATTAGTTTCCCATCAATTCCCTCCTCCAGATCATTTATAGAAATGTTGAACAACACTGGGCCTAGGACAGAGCCTTGTGGTACCCCACTTGATACATTCTTCCACTTGAATGTGCAGCCATTTATGACCACGCTCACTCAGCCAGTTGTGAATCCACCTAATAGTTGCCTTGTGAATCCCATATTTGGTAATTTTTCAATAAGTATGGTATGAGATACTTTGTCAAATGCTTTACTAAAGTCAAGATATACTATATCTGCATTTCCCTGATCAACCCAGTCGGTGATTCTGTCATAGAAGGAAATTAGATTTGTCTGGCACGACTTGTTTGTTTCAAACCCATGCTGGCTCTGGTTAATTACTCCATTTTTATCCAAGTACTTGCATACATGCTGTTTAATAATTTGTTCAAAGATCTTTCCCAGTATAGAGGTCAGGCTCACAGGCCTATAGTTTCCTGGATCGAAAATAAGCA
The DNA here is from genome assembly GCF_035609145.1 of Eleutherodactylus coqui. NCBI lineage: Eukaryota > Metazoa > Chordata > Amphibia > Anura > Eleutherodactylidae > Eleutherodactylus > Eleutherodactylus coqui. The sequence goes on along the minus strand of NC_089840.1, from coordinate 137,959,332 downwards.
GAGATTCCAACTGATCTTAAGTCACACACACTTATTACAAACCACACTTTATATCAAACCACACTTGCAAGCTTGCACACTCGCAATTTTGTTTGCTTCAAATAACTCACAGCAGTAGTAGCTCCTCTAATGAATCATCTGTTTGGAAATTACACAGCAAGTTCAGCAGATGCAATTTATCACACCTTATTAGGTAAATTGTCTAAGTATGTGTCATGAAAATGTTTCTACAAAAAAAACCTACTTACTTTTATGTAAATGACCTGATTCTCTGCAGCAGTCGGGTCTGATTTTCAAAGCTTGTGTGATCCCAACATTCCCAGCAGCTTGCCAGAATCCCCCACAGCAGTATACAGGGTCACAATCGAAGATATCTCAGGTTATCGCAAGATGTCATGCTTTCCACTAAACGAGCATTGTAGGTTCATAGAAGCAAGAAAATGACACTCACTGGTAGAATGAATCTGTCTTATAGTGGAGCAGTGCCAAACTATTGAATATAATAAGATTCATTCTATTCCAGTCCTGTTGGTCAACATTTTATTGGATAAAAAAGCTATTTCGTCCTGCATTTTAACAGATTTTAGCAACTGCTGCTCTGAATGAAACCTCTAATGCTGACCGATAACATTAATACAAAATAGCGATCATTAACTAGTGTGTTAACCCTTTCCAATCCACTGTCTGACGTCTTCAGACATCCTCATTGAAGGCTGTACAGCTCCAATGTCGGAAGACGTCCGGCAGGGTATTCTTAATGTATATTACTGGCCACTGAGTTGTGCGGGGCCTCTTCAGCATGTCCCATACCGCAGTACTGGCTCTAGCCAACAGATGGCGCCATTATATAATGGCAGAAAGAGAAAACCACCTAGGAAACCCTGAGTCCAAAATTGGATTGCAAAGGGTTAAAGCACCTGCACCACTTAGGAAAGTCACAAGATCTTCTGATAAATGGTGAGCTCTCCCATTGGGGCCCCATATGTGTACGTTTGGGCTTGTGAGTAGTTGCTGTGAATATGAAGATTTCACAGCCAGGGAGTTGGGTCATTTGTATGGAGATAGACTGCATGTTTTTCAGAAAACTTTTAATCACATATATTTATTTTGGAGGAACTAACAAAGTATCAAAGAAAATAGAGACCATAATTCTGGTGGCAGGTCATCATTTGCCAATGAATGTGCCAAAAGAACCTAATACATAATACATTTAGTGCGCCACCAGGATTCTGCTACAGTTTGCTTAATAAAACCCCCTCTGTATCTTTATTAGTGGTAACAAAGTAATCCTCCTATTTTACTCCTGCATTATCCCTTTGAGGCTTCATTTACATGAGCGCATATATGGCTCGTTTTTACGGCCGTCTGATATACACGACCATCAGTGGTATTGGTTTCCAATGCATTTGTTCACATGGACGAATATATAACATGTAAAATCGTTGCACCGTGAAAAATTGAACATACAAGACGTAACTACGTGCCGGTGATTATATGGTGGGCTAAAAGATATTTCTGGAACTATCTTTTGACCGATATATGGCGGTGACTCACTAGACTTCTATGGGAGCTTGGAAAAAAAAGGAAGGGAAGGCAGTTTATCTGCGTCCAACGCTGCGAAAAGCTTACAGATGCCTCTACTTAGGCATTTGACGGCATCCTGAGGATTTATGCCGAGCAAGGGTTTTCTGTATTTTTTGTGCTAAAAACGTCACTCACGGTCATGTGAATGGACTAGAAAATGCTAATTATCTCTAGCCGTGATCACGGAAAAACGCATACGGTCGTGTGAAAGAGCCCTTATTTCAAAACAATATAGAGTTTTCAGTTTAATATTCTAATTAAGGGTATAATTAAGGGCATGTGACTGATTATTAATAAAAAGTAGGTAGTGAACAAAAATATTTTTTTGGGGGGAAGGGGGTCCCACATAAACATTGCATGAAGAGACAGGATGCTCCACCACCACTCCTTTCAAACTGTTCCTCGCCATGGTTGTGCACTTTTGAGGTGATGGGGGCTCAAGACCTGTGTTAAAGTTGTTGATGCGGTTGTGGCAGTGGGACACCTAGCAATCACATATTTCATCAACTATTCTGTGGATAAGGGAAAAATCGCTATTGTGGGAAGACCCTTTAATCTAATTTTACATGGATGATCCTTAACAGATTTCATTGATCCGAGCAGCAAGAAAACAGAAAGTAATTGTATCCTGTTTATCAAAGGAAAGAACAAATGAATGAGAGAATCTGATCGGTAGGCTTGCCAAATGAATGACTGCAAAGACAAACATGCTTCCTTTCAGTTCCATGCATACAGGCTTGTCTTTACAGCCACTGGCATGGAGCAGCCTGCAGAGGCGCTACAAGCTTCCTATGCTCCTCAATTATGTTATAGCAACTCCCAATGTACTATATATTACAAAGTCCTATTAACTTGGATGGACTGAGAAATATCTGGATCCCTGTGCAGTCAGCATCATGGGGCCCTTTTCATCTGCAATACAAAGTGGATTTTTTCCTATTTCTTTTTTTTCAATTTCTTAAAAAAAAGTGCATGCATTACTTCTTACCATGCCTTAAGCTGCCTGCACACGAACAGTTTTGCATTGCGGAATCCGTGGTCGGCGTCCACACTGCGGATCCACAGCAAATAGTGTTCGCAGCATGCTATGGTAAATCGTTTTTACCTGCACGCTGAGCGTAAGGAAAATCACAGTATGCTCTAATTTTGTGTGGTGTCCACACGCATGGCTTCCATTGAAGTCATTGGAAGCCGTTCGACCCGCGGCCCGTCTGCAATTGACATTGTGGATTGCTTACAGGTACCCGAGTCATCGCCTAGCGACGGCACAGGAAAAAGAAACATTTTTTTTTAAATCTGTATTTCGCATGTCTGATGGTGGCTCGCTGCGACCATCCGCAGTACAGAAAAAGAAGAGAAAAGTCAGGTACATGGGGTTGCCGGCCGGGCACAGGGTCGGATTCCGTTGCGGTCTCCCGCATGTGAAATCCGACCCGTTCTTGTACAGGCAGCAATTCTATGGGACATTTCACACGGGACAGGATATTTCGCAACAGCGTTGCAGAATATGCCATCTCGGAATTTCACACCAAAATCCGCATGTCTTACTGCAGATTCTGACGTGAAACTGCCAGCAGAATTCTACTATTTTCAATTCTGTATCAAAAGCACATTAGCAGATTTTGTTGCTGAATACATAACTCTGTTGCAGAATATTCCGTCTTGTATGAAAGCTCCCTAAAACATTTTCTAAAATTTGCTTCATAATCCAAAAGCCCTGGCTAACCTGAAAAAAAAAACATGAAATTTCTCACTTGTTCCTTGCCATGTTTCTTAGGGCTCATTCACATCAGTGTTAGGTACTTTCGTTCTCCTGCTGTGTTCAGGAAGCAGGGAAACGGCACCCCCTAGCCAAATGATTCAGTCTTATGACTGAACCGAATGACGCCAAATGGATCCTTATTGACTATAATGGGGTCTGTTTGATTTCTGGCCAGCAGTCCAGCACTTTGCCAGAATTTACAGGGCGAAATAACACTGCTTACAGTGCTGTTTTATCCAGTTTTCTAGCGAAAATCAGTGACAGAGGTTCTGAATGGAACCTCCAACGCTGTTGTGAACGAACTCTTCAATTTGTACGTGGTCATTTCACATGACCATATTATCCAATAGCTGCCATCTAACATTACACTCATATTGACAAAACATTGCTATGGTAGTCTGCTGTGGTGGCTACAATATGCAGAGAATAGAACCCATTGATGTCAATGCATTCTTCAACGTGAGCAAACAAATAGGACCTGTTCTATCTTTCTGCGTATTTGCACAGCAGAAGTCCACATAGAAGTCTATGGGAGGTGTAAAAATTTATGTGCAAATCTGCAATGTGCTGCGCAATTCTATGGAAAATAGAACACCTTTTAAATCAGGATGTGTGGGGAGATGTTGCACACACATTTGAAAATGCCCTGCCTGCGCATAAACGTACAGTACTATGCGCAGTATTGTGTGCAAATCAGCCTTGTTCACTAAGCAAATACATTGCACTGAGATGAATGTACAGTATATGGACAAATGCTTGCGTGAAGAACCACCAAGAAGCAGATAGCTGCAGATTCTGAACGCCCTCCCCCCCAAAAAAGGACTCTTAGGGCTTAAACACATGGGCGTGATTTTGTCTCGTTACGTGGCCATGATTATCATGGCCGCATAACAGGGCAAAACAAAATCATTGATTTTAGTGGCTTTATTTCCACTAGTGAGATTCTTGGTTGTTAATAGTACAAGCGACAGGAACGCTATCCTTTCTGCTTAGGGAGAGCAACTAGATGGTGAATGAGGAGACTTATTAGGCCATTTATGTTCCTGTGGGTAATATGCAAAGAAGCAAGTCAATGTTAGACTCTTTATACAAGCCTTGTAACAATGACTTGGAATTGAAAGCCAAGCTGCAACAGTATTGGTTAATCTCTCTTATTTGCATATTACCAAGAGGAGCATTTATGGCCTTATAAGTCTCCTCACTCACTCACCGTCTAGGTGCTCACCCTTAGGAGAAAATATAGCGTTCCTGACCCCTAGCACAGGCCTCTCACTAGCCAAGCCAGAATCCTACTTCACACTGATGAACACCCCGAAGCAGCTGTCCGTGTATGGATTCTGGCTTGGCTTTTAATTCCCAGTCATTGTTACAAGGCTTGTATAAAGTCTAACATTGACTTGCAGGAATGCTGCCTTCCAATAGGTGGCGCTGCAGAGGTATTGCTCCACCTCCCTTATTTGCATAGTACAAGCGAGAAATGATAAGATTTGCTCTATCTTTTTTGCATGCAGTTAATAATAGGGCAGGACCTATCTTCCCGCTTTTTTGTTCAAAGTTTGAAAAGTAAAAAAAAAAAAAAGATTTTTAACTCATTCATGCGCAACTACACTTCATAGCGACGAGCGTAGTTGCGCATACGCCCATGTGCAGAAGCCCTTGAACTGCATGAATGGTAGGTCCCAACTAGATAGCAATTCAAAAGTTCACATTTTATGATATGCATTGACATTAATGCAGAACTCCCTTAAAAACCCAAGTGAGCTTATACCTATAGCTCTTGCTAGACATATTGTCCTCATAACATAACTTGATGTCAGCATTAGTCGGAGAGACCCCAAGTGTGTAGTTTCTATGAGCAAAAACAATTTAATGTGATCCTAATGTGAAATAATACAGTATATTTATGTTCCAGTAAATACAAAAATGTAATTTGTAACGGACAATCTCCTTGACGGATAGTGTTAATGATGATTTATGTTCAGGTGTCAAATCCAAGCATGTTATTGAATTGGGTGGCGATTTAATCTTAAGGTATGTTAAATCTTCGACCAGTATTTTTCTTGGACAAGTAACCACTGAATACCTAAAGTAATCTTCCTGCACTTTATGTGTAAATGAAGGGGTAACGTCATAGAGTTGGGAGAGCTGGTTACAAGAGGACACTTGTGTTATATTGGGAAACACTCAGAAATAGGAGCCGCTCCCAGGAGAATATAACGTAGGGACGTACTCCAAACAAAAAGACAAGCAAAAGGCTTGTTATGCACCAAGGAAACTTAATCTTTGTTGTGCAAAATAGAATACCAACAGATGTTAGAAAACGTGCCAGGCAAGAAGATGGATAATGTAAATCACTTTACAAGAGATCGAAGTGCCAAAGGAACACATTAGATAGGATGGAAAGCCAAGGAAAGCTTACGGACTGTTTGCCTTATAAAGAATAATAAACTACTTGGTATTGGAACCGCAATTCTGTAAGATGCCTTGCAGCAGATTTACCAACCATAAATTCTGTTTCAAATTGTGACAAAAAACTGGAACACATGCCGTGCGCTAAAGTTGTTGCATTATAGATACTTTTTGCGCCTCAGTTTTGAAAAGTGTCTAGAAAATGAAGGATAACAAATATGAATTGTAACCCCTTAACACTCCATAACATAGAGTTACGCCATGGAGGTTCGGGATTTGTATGAAGTGGATGGGGAGTTGATCCTGCTCCATACAATGCAGGTCAGAACTCACCCTGATGAGATTGCAGGGTACCGTTCGGTTGCAATGGCAGTCAGGGGCCTTCTGAAGGGTGGCAGGGTTGGCATTGCACATTGCCTATGAATCTATACCTGTGGCATGGGTTGATAAACTGCCTGTCAGATCGCAGTATAATGTAATACTATGGTATTACATTATGCTGCAGGAGCGATCAAATGACTGCAAAAACCTAAAATCTTTTATTAATTATTAAGAAAAAATGGTATTAAAAGTTTCGAAAAATTATTTTCACATATTTGTAATAAAATAATTAAGAAAAAATACATATTTGGTATAATTCAGCACGTAAAAGTACAATTTTATCAAAGTAACGCATTATCTGTCCTGCTCTTATAAAAAAATAAAAAATAAAAAAAAAGTACACATCAGAATTGCGCTGTCTTGGTCCCCCCATTTCCAAGAAAATATGTAACAAAATTACAGGATGTCCTGCAAAAAACGAGCCCTTACACAACTATGTTGACGGGAAAATAAAAATGGCAGGCAAAACATGTCGGCAGGAAATAATTTTTTTCTTCCAAAGATATTTAATATTTTAAATATCTGTAGAAACAAGATCCTACTCCCAAAGATGGCGTAATTTCACTCCACTTAGAACTTTAAAAAAGTTTTTCAGTACATTATACGGTACATTTAATAATAACATTGAAAAATACAACTTGTTTCGCAAAAAGTAAGAGCTCAGACATCTACATCAATGGAAAAAATAAAAGAGGTAAGACCTGCTGATTCTCCGTAGCAAAATTTGAAATTAAAGGGGTTGTCCCGCGCCGAAACGTTTTTGTTTTTTTTCAATAGCCCCCCCGTTCGGCGCGAGACAAACCCGATGCAGGGATAAAAAAAAAAAACGGGTAGTACTTACCTGAATCCCCGCGCTCCGGTGACTTCTTACTTACCTTGTGAACATGGCCGCCGGGATCTTCACCCTCGGTGGACCGCAGGTCTTCTGTGCTTTCCATTGCCTATTCCAGCCTCCTGATTGGCTGGAATCGGCACACGTGACGGGGCGGAGCTACGAGGAGCAGCTCTCCAGCACGAGCGCCCCATTCAACACAGAGAAGACCGGACTGCGCAAGCGCGTCTAATCGGGAGATTAGACGCTGAAAATTAGACGGCACCATGGAGACGAGGACGCTAGCAACGGAGCAGGTAAGTGAATAACTTCTGTATGGCTCATAATTAATGCACGATGTACATTACAAAGTGCATTAATATGGCCATACAGAAGTGTATAACCCCACTTGCTTTCGCGGGACAACCCCTTTAAATGGATCCTGGTCTTTAAGACACGGATGCAGTTAACAGAGGCAGAGACAGTACAAGAAGCCACGCTGTGCTCCATGCACCACCGCCCGGCGTCTTTTATGCGACACAGGCTGTGCAATGATGACATTGCGTCATATGTATTGGTCTATAGTATGTCAGACAGTGGAGACCGGGCAGTGGAGGGAAGGCACCTTGGGATGGTATGGGAGTTGAGTGACTTTTCTATTTTACTATGAGTGACAGTATGGCTAGTACTAAAGGAAACATTATGGCTACTATGGGGGGACAGTATAGCTGATACTAAGACTATGCCCGCACAAGATGGTTTTCCTACGGAATGTCTGCAGCAGATCCGCAGCAGATCTTCTGTATCAAAAAAAGTAGCATGTAGTGCGGTTTTTGACGTGGATTTTGGTGCAAAATTCACCCCCTTATTAAGAAGAGTTGGAATCCACAGTGTATCCAGTCCTATAATTGATATTCTGTGGATTTACAATCTGCCCCACGTATCAATTCGCACACGAGTTTTGTAAAGATTTTTTTCACAGCATGTGGACAAAATTCTTAAAATCTCATCCACTTTGCTGCCTCTATAAATGCTGATGATTTTCTGTGCGGAGGATGCACACAGAAAGTCCACTGAAAATCAGCCCCATGTGAATATAGGCTAAAGTGGACATTATTGCCACTACAGGGGAGAGTATGATCATTACTAGAGATGAGCGAGCGTACTCAGAAAAGCACTACTCGCTCGAGTAATTTGCTTTATCCGAGTATTGCTGTGCTCGGGTCTGAAGATTCGGGTGCCGGCACGGAGCGGGGAGCTGCAGGGGAGAGCGGGGAGGAACGGAGGGGAGATCTTTCTCTCCCTCTCTCCCGCCCACTCTCCCCTGCTCCACGCTGCGACTCACCTGTCAGCCGCAGCGGCACTCGAATCTTCAGACCCGAGCACAGCGATACTCGGATAAAGCAAATTACTCGAGCGAGTAGTGCTTTTCCGAGTACGCTTGCTCATCTCTAATCATTACTAAAAGGGACATTATGGTTATTTATTACCACAGGGGAATAATACGGCTGCCCTTTTACTACAAGGGGACTTTATGGCGATATATTACATGGGAGGGCAGTACAGCTATTAAGTACTAGAAGGGCCCGTAAGGCTACTTATTTAATACAGGGGGACAGTGTGGTTATTATTCATTTCTCAGGCGATGTTGTGAGTTACGTGGTTGTACAGTATGCAGAGGAAACCATGTATGGCACTGTTAAAAGTTTATCCTAATATAGGGATTGCAGATATGAAAAAGCAAAGAACCAAAGACACAGTTCTCTAAAAAGATGAACTGTGTCCCAGAGAAGTTGTCATGTTGGTTTGGACGGAATGGAGAAGAAAACAACAATGCTAATTAAAGAGTCACAATGTCATTGTTTATTCTGCCACTGGCTGCCTTTGATCAGTCCTTTAATCGCCTTATGGTGACTACAGGACTGATCAAACATAGCCAGTGATGATGGGTAGTAGCATTCCTGTTTGTGAACTGACAACTCCAGTCATACTTTACTATTATTAAGTTCATATTAGGAAGTACAAACTTAAATAGCAGGGGCTGATTTGACTTTATTGGTCTTGGTTCTGGTGCTGTATTTATGTACTACGCTTGGTTTTGGTGCTGTATTTATGCAATTAACTGTTCTAGAATTAGTGATTACAATAATATGTATTTGGAGTATTGTAATTGTTTTATTGGATTATTAGTTTAGGGATATTTTTTTTTCTTTGTCATCAGTAACGTACTGTTTTTTTCTGGGGAAGAGGGGTGCATCGAGGAGGCACTATTTTGCTATTTGCCTCAGGCAACAGAAAAGCTAGTGGCACCTCTGTCTCCAGCTCATACAGATCCACTTGGAACCGCATTCTGTTCTCTCTTGTGTTAATTACTTTACATAGTTTTGTTTCATCTGCAAATATTTATATTTTACCGTACAATCCTTCTACCTGGTTATTAATAAATATATTAAGAAAAATAGGGCTCAAAACGGACCGCTGTGGTACCCACCCAGTAACGGTAACCCCATCCAATACTGACCCCTGTGGTACCCCACTAGTAACTGTACCACCTGTGGTACCCCACTAGTAACAGTGATTCCTCCAATACTGTCCCATGTGATACCCCACTAGAAATGGTGTCCCCCCCAATAGTGCCCCCTGGGTACCCCACTAGTAACAGTGATTCAATCAGATCATGTACCATTTATTACCCCCCTCTGTTTTCTATCACTGACCAGTTTCTTACCCACTTACACACATTCTTGCCCAGACCAAGCATTCTCATTTTATATACCTTTATGCTACACAGTATCAAACGCTTATCATGAATACATCCAATTCCTCCTTTGCAGTAATGGCCATGTGCTAACAGAGATTAGATTGATTTCACACACACCATTTTTTTTAAAAGCACCATAGAGTTGTGGCCATTTTTTCCTTCAGTTTTTTTTATCCTAAGCCCAGAGGGGAATTTAAAATAAATGGGAAATATAAAGGAAGTAATTATACTTCTTTCTGCTGGATCCATCTCTGACTTTGCTTCAAAAGACTTCATCAAAAACTGCCGTGGTTCAATTCCAAAAAATGGTATCTGTGAAACCATTCTAAAACTGTGAGCTTGACCAAACAGCATCATTCTAAACACCTCATACAGAGGGAGGTTTCCTCATCTCTTATGGCAGATCCACACAAGCGCGGTTTCATTTTGTCCCATTATACGGCCCCACAAGGGCAGAAATACACGCTTGTCTGAATCCACCCGTAAGCCGTCTTCCCATGGGTGAGAAAATTGCACGAGATTTGGGGTCATACACATAAGCGATTTTGGGGAGCGATGTGGGAAGCAAATCACAGCACGTTCTGTCATCCTGCGTGCTCTCGCATCGCAGCGCCAATTGTTTTCAAGGCATTGTTTAAAAAACAATGGGAGAAACCCTGCGATTCTCCGCAGTGGCTATCAGCAAAAAAAGCAAAATTTTTAGGCAAAAAAGCCTTGCATCACTTCTGTGAAATTCCAGTCCTCTCACACGAGTTTCACGCTCTATAGAGGATTGATTTCAATGGAAAACATCACATGCGTGTGTTATACGATGTTTTTAAGGCCCCATTGAAAACAGTGAGCGATACATTCCAAGGAGCGTGAGAACTGATCACGCAAAAAAAAAAAAGACAATTCTGTGCGTTTGGCAAGAGGAATTTTTCAGTGTGTAAAAAAGTGGAAAAATATACTCTATTGATGCCACCCTAAAAAATACATCCATGAATCTTAATGGGATAATTTCTACAGCATGTCTGTGTATTCCTGTAAGCCTGCAGAGAATAGAACCCATTGATGTCATTGGGCACATTTTTGTAACGATTTTTTTGCACGCATTTCATGTGCACAACATTTTGGCACCTGCTCTATCTCTGTGTATTTGCCCCATTGAAGTCTATGGGAGGTGCGCAAATGTGCACACAAATTTTGCAATATACTATACAATTCCATGAAAAAAAAACATCTGAACCTCACTAGGCTACATAGCCTTTTCAATCAGGGTGGGGTGGGGGTGGGGAGCGCACTCTTATAAACAGGTCCAACGTGCACTAAAAAGTACAGTTCTAAGCGCCAATACATGGGAAAATTATCTTTGTTCTCAGCGCAAATACGTTGCACTGAGGCGAGTGTGTATTTGTGCATACGCTTGTCTAAAGATGCGCTGAATGGGGGTTGTAGATTTAGCCAACTGTGAAAAAATTGTTATGTTGTGGACTGCCAAGGTCAAAGTGACCATAACTAGGATTGTAAAGGGCGCCTTCGCATGGCACAAATATGCTACAGGCTTTCTGCAGCAGAAAACCTACAGTAAATACACAGTGGTCAAATCAGTACCTAAATAGTGTGGAATTGTTGCAGATTTACTTGTTGAAAATCTGTGGATTTTAACCCTTATATTTCATGGGCTGAATTCCGCAGCAGAAATAGGCATGCTGTGGATTTAGAAACCGCAGCATTTTTCCGATATGCTACAGATTCATTGCAGATAATTTCTGCGCCATGTCGAGGATTTTTGACATCTCTCCCACAAGATATGTACCAAAATTGAAACTGCCAAACTCTGTGCCCTATGTAGAGTTTGTAACCATCAAGCTTATGCCCATTCGAGGGTCAGAAACACTATCTTTTCTCCTTAGGGAGAGCACCTAGATGGTGAGTGAGGAGACTCAAATGCCCATGCACGCTCCTCTGGGTAATATGCAATTAAGGGAGATGGAATAAAACCACTATAGTGCCACCTATTGGAAGACAGCATTCCTTCAAGCCAAAGTCAGACTTTTTATACAAGCCTTGTTACAATGACTGGGAATTAAAAGCAAAGCCAGCCTCCATGAACAGACAGCTGTTTCAGGGCTTTTGCACTTCAGTGTACAGTAGGAGTCTGGATTTTCTAGTGAGAGGCCTGGGATGGGGGAAGGGGGGTCAGAAACGCTATAGTTTCTCCTTAGGGAGAGCTCCTAGACGCTGAGTGAGGAGACTCAAATGGCCATGCACGCTCCTCTAGGTAATATGCAAATAAGGGAGATGGAATAAAACCTCTACAGTGCCACCTATTGCAAGGCAGCATTCCTTCAAGTCAAAGTCAGACTTTTTATACAAGCCTTGTAACAATGACCGGGAATTAAAAACAAAGCCAGACTCCATGTACATACAGCTGTTTCAGGGTTTTTGCCCTTCATAGGTGTACAGTAGGAGTCTGTATGTACATGGAGTCTGGCTTTGTTTGAAAGTCTTCCTGTATAGTTATACCTTATAGCTCAGGTTTACAGTACATTAATGGACTGCTGTGTACAAACAGATTAAGGCTGCCATCCTGTTTGCCGCTATTCCTGTCACAATACTTGCAACAGATTTCCCATTGTTATGATCAGAAGAAATTCTCCTGCTGTACCATCATCTCCTATCTTCTGACTTGTTCTTATGACAATTGTTATGCAACTCTCTCAAAGCTGATCCATTAGAGTGGGTCACGTGGCCACACTGCTCATCCTAACCTTGTTTGGGAGGACTTCCCCATTGGTTAGCCTCTCTTTAAATGTTGCTCATCTTTGCAGTGTGCTGCTGGTTATAACGAAAACTATGTGCATTTAAATCCAGTATTCCTTCTTACTTGTTGTATTTTGTTCTATCTTGGGTTGCCCTTGTCAGTGCAGTCTTGTTCCTATCGTTATGTCTAGTCAAGTCCTTGATTACTAGCCATGTGTTTTTTGTCTGATCTTTGTGACTGCCTAGGCTTGAAGATTTGTTTCATAGTTCAGCTTTATTTTGTTTGACTTTCTTGTCTTTAGGTCCTAGAGTCGTTTCATTGTTTGTTAGAAGCAGTGTTTTAGAAAGGGTTTCCATTAGGGGTGCCTGAGGGTTAATCAGGAACAGTGATGTTTGGTGTTAGGGTCAGTCTGAGGGATAACTTAGGGAACAGGCTTAGTGAGACCTAGAGTTAGAGTTGCAGAGATTGTGAGGTTGTTATTTCTGTTTTCGTCTGCTACATTATCAGACTATCATCATCATCGGTTGCCATCACCATTAAGTTACTGTGATCTGTTGGTGAGTTCCTCGACTTGCATTTGTGTTTCGTATTGCTGTTCAGATGCGCTTCATATATTTATTCAATCAATCAACTGACTGGTTCTTACACAATTCACTCCTATAAAGTCTCAGGGGAAAATCTGAGTATTGGGTGACATTGTTAACACCCAGGAAAGGCGACTGCTATAAATGAAAACAAGTTTTGCCATCTAGTATCTCACTGGTGTTGTTATACCCATTCCTGACACAATGCCCATTACTGTAACAATGACCAATGCAATCCATAGATGCCCCATTTCTGTTTCTATTTCTGTTAAAATGCCCCACGTCAATCATCATGCCCTCATGCCAGCCACAGACGTCCCCCATGTTAGCATCAATGCCCCCAAAGTTTCAGTCACTGGTATTTTCCAGACCTCAGCTGAATGAAAAAAATGTCCACAGAACATTTGGTAGTGTAGACCAATAAAATGTGGTATTATATTGCCAAAAACAGTTTACTTATACTTTGAGGGTAGGAAATAGCCCTAGTCCTTGGGGCCCAGTAGCAGACCCATCATTATCTGACTGTCAATAGTGACTGACAGTTGATTCTTAACTGATCGGACATAATAAACTTGCAACCTACAGCACTCCATTACATGGCTGAAACCCTCTCCATTGGTGTACCAATGAGACTCATGTAGAAGCAAGTAAGGAGAAGCATGGAGAATAAAGGGTGCTGCTGCAGATGTTCCCTTAGGGCACCTAAAGATAAGATGAAACTTAGAATGGTAACGGGTTTCTGAGTCGTAATGAAAAAGAAGTTGGTGCAACTGGGAAATGCATTATTATTAAAGCTTTTAATCCTACTATGTTGATGCGACACTGCAATGGCCCATTCATGTATCAGTAATCATGCAGATTGGCGAACAGATACAACTGGTTGACCTGACAGCAGCAGCAGCAAGGAAACAATTAGCAATTTTAAAGGTTATTATATTGACCTTCTCCTGTTTCCGCCCTCTACTAACCAACCTCATCCTTACATCTCCATTTTAGTGTGTGGCACTACCATTACTCCCAGACAGCACGCCCGCTGCCTTGGGGTTATATTTAAATCCGATCTCTCCTTTACCCCCTATATCCAATCTCTGGCCCGAACATGTCAGCTGCACCTCAGGAACATCGCAACAATACGCCCTTTTCTCACCATGGACATGCTAAAAACGCTCACTGTTGCCCTCATACACTCTCGGCTCGATTATTGTAACTCACTGCTGATCGGCCTCCCCTGCACCAGACTCTCCCCTCTCCAATTCATCCTGAATGCAGCATCCAGGCTCATCTTCCTGTCGAGCCGCTACTCGATGCCTCTGCCCTGTGTCGGTCACTGCACTGGTTGCCCATCGAATACAGAATACAATTTAAACTCACTACCCTCATCCACAAAGCCCTCCACAGCACTGTGCCGCCCTACATTGCTTCCCTCATCTCAATTCACCACCCAGACTAAGTGCCACTTTAATTCGAACCTCTCATTCCCGCCTCCAAGACTTCTCCAGAGCAGTATCTGTCCTCTGGAACGCGCTACCAAAAGCTATCCGGGCAATCACTGACACACTAAACTTCAGGCGTGCTCTAAAAACGCACCCCTTCAGGGAGGCATACAGTATCCCCTACACCAAACCCCTTTGTACTCCGCCTGATAACATGCTCCCTGTCCAACGGACTGCAACTCCTGCTTGCCATAATCAACCAGCACCTGCAGTCATACCGATTCAGCCACTATACCGTTCAACCTGACCATTGTCTATGTGTATAACATCGCTCACTCTCCACCTCGCCATACCGTGCACATCTCCAGCCCTTTACCTTCTGTGTCACCCCATTATTTGTAATATGTAAGCTCATTGGAGTAGGACCCTCACCTCTACTGTTTCCATCGATTACTTCATATAACTGTGGTCTTGTTTTTATTTCCCCTGTCTTGTAAGCTGTAAGCGCTGTGGAATATGTTGGCTCTATGATTATTATTATTATTATTATATTGAAAAGTTTATTATTTTAGCATTTTGGACTTGATTAAAAATTTTCTAGCCCCCAAAAATTCCTAAAAGTCTTGTAAAATGAATTCATCTCTGAATTTCTTCTTCATTTGAGAAGTTGATATCCTGTGATAACTACACATTACACAATGGTGAAATAGGAATGTTTGCTCTGCATTTCCTTTGTTTGCTGTCTTCTCTAACACTTATATCCCAGTGTAACAACTATGCATTAAAATCACAAAACCGACACAGCCTTAACAGCAAACACTGAGGGTTGAGGCCATGAATGCAAGTCAAATATTTTTGTTATATCTCCTGATCACAATAGGGAAGTTTTTCACAGTGAAATCGGTGTTTAAAATAACTTCTTCTTGTACAAAGGACTTCATCAATATGATTGGATCATCTTTAGTTTTTGTCTCTTAGACCTTATTCAGTATTTACACAGGTATTTTGGTGCCTAAAAACGCACCTAAAACGCGACCATGTGAAGCATTAGATTTCAATGGCTTCATTCAGATGAATGGGTTTTTTTTCAGTGTAAAATATACGCGCGTGAAAAAATAGAACAAACGCAACCATTTTAGGCCATATAATTTATGTGGGGTGCTAAAAGATAGATCTTGCCCTATCTTTTCATGTGATATGCAGCAAGCTCCCATAGACTTCCATGGCAGCTGGAAAAATGGGAGAGGGAGGGAGTTACCCTGCGTACAACGCTGGGAAAAGAAGACAGTTCGCCTTAATTAGGCATTTTAATGCCATTCCAAGGATTTCTGCGGATCGGTGCTTGACATCGCTTCAGCATATGTGTTAACATTCACGCAGCAGCGCCCCGTGTGAATGGCTTTAAATAAATTAATAAAATAAATAAATCTTGTTATTTGTATAGCACCAACTGCGCTTTCGAGTAATTTTTTTACTTATCACCCCCCACCAAGCTGGGTGCTCAGACACAAATTAAGATCGGAACTTGATTGTGGCAAAAAGTCGCTCATGCATATATATGCAGTGTACGGGTGAACGTAAAAACGTAAACGGTTGCGTGAAGGAGGCCTCAGGGCTCCTTCAGATGAGCATGTTTTGCAATGTTTTTGTGCTCAGGATAATCCTGTATGCATAACGCAGAAAACAGAACCCATAGATTTCAATGTGTTCATTCCTACTTCTTTTTTTATGTGCCGGCTATTTTGAAAAAAAGTCAGACCGGTTCTGTTTGATCCGTATTTGTGAACCAAAGAGCCTCGTAGAGGTCTATGGGAGCTTCGCAAATACGCACATCTGTACGCATGGGTATGTAGCTAAACACTGTGCATGCCTGTGATCACCGACACCTTGTTAGGCTAATAAGCCATTTAAATCAGGGCAGGCACAATACACTTGTTTTTTTCACACAAAAAATTGCACAGGAGCGAGCACATTACCAAATTTGAAGTAAATTAAAAAGGTGAAATCTGCTGCAGGCCCACACCAAAATCTGAGACAAGATTCGCAGCAAATCAGTAACATAATTTGCTAGTAAAAAGCCCCTGCAAGTACGTAGTGGCCGGTTGTTGGCCCTGCTTTACAGAATCGCATGTAAGGGTAGAGCTGCTATTACTATGCTTCATCCATAGAAAAATGCAGATCAGGCCGTGCCCCCCACTTGGTGCTAAGTGGCTGCTATTACTTATTTGAGGCCTGTCTAGGAAGAACGACACTTGCAAGAATAAGGGCTTCTTTAGACGACCGTATTTGCACATTGTTTTGAAGGTGTAAAATATATGTGCTTAATGTGCCGATAATGGAACCTGTTGACGTCAATAATTTGTTCTCATGAATGCTTTTTGTACAAAAAAATTGAACCTGCTCTATCTTTCTGCGTATTGTGCAGCAAAGTCTCCCATAGATGTCTATAGGAAGTACACAAATGCGCAATACGCTGTGCAAAACCACAGGGAAGGGAAAAATCTAGACCTCATTAGGCTAAATAGCCTTTTAAGTCAGGGCAGGGTGATGTTTTGCATGTGAACTGGCCCTGCGTGCACGAAAAGTACATTTCTATGCGCCGATATGCTCGCAAAGCAATCTCGTTCACTGAAGCTTACACAATTGTGCATACAGTCATCTGAAGAAGCCTTTAGACTAAGACCAGATGCACATGGGTTTATTTGCGCATGCAAAATTTACACACGCAATATGCAGAAAATAGAACCCATTGATTTCATGGCATTCATTCACATGTGCATATTTTTCTTGCGCACTTCAGATGCGCAAAAAAACACTGCGTGCTCTATTTTACTGCACATTGGTTCATTTTATGCTATTCCTAGTAGAGGACCTACAGGGGTGGCGCATGGTCTTCTTTGAATCCCCATATCAAATACCCTGTCCTCAGAAATTGTCCGCAGGATGCGCGCAGATGCGGATTCTGTTGCCTTTTTAACTGCAGTATACATTCTGCGGAACCTCTTGCAGAATTTATTGCATTTAACCCGCAGACTTTATTTGCAAAATTACATCCTGGATGTTGGTAATCCACAACAACAATTCCACAAGACGTCATTACTGCCGCAGCAGAAAGCTTTCCTCCAGAAAATGTAATCTTGCGGTTTTTAAGTAAAGATGTGCAGATTTTAACAGATTTTAATTCAAGCCCATAGACATAATTTTGTGAGGCAGAAATGTCCACTTATTCCAGCGCGGGTGAAAGGTCCCTTTCTGAGACACGGTGAATATATACCCCCACTGTATTATAGTAGGATACATCTATATCACGTTTTCTGTATTTTCAATGACTGAACTGAAAGCTCTCCAGCAGTGAAAGAGTTAAGTGGACTGCTGTTTTCACCAAGTTTGGTACTGTTTAGAAGATTAAAAATTTGCCATTGGATTAATGCATGCATGTAGATAAGACGTGATCCAGGAGATAATCCTCCGCAAGACAGGGTTTGGACAACTTGTTAGAACAAGTGTAAACCTGCAATTTCAGGGTCAGACATGGTAATCCCCTCTAACCTGATTCTTGGGGTTAAATTCAGAAGATAGCTTAACTATTAAGTAGAAAGTGTCTGCGGATGCCAATTTCCCTCACCTCCTCCCACTGGAGGGTGTGGTTCCCGTCTTCTTGGTCCTGTTATTAATGGCAGACACCACCTTTCTTGCACCAGTTCTGCTGTCACTGCCACCTGTCGGCTGCCCAACTCCCAGTCAATCCTGACTAGTTGCAGGCTACATAGGACCACTCCTCCCACTAGTAGGCGCCTAAACAAATAGTCTCTTAGTGCGTCAAGCTGTTAAAGTGACGTGTCTGATTTCCTGGATTTGTGCCTAATTGACTCGGCTTTCCCAATCTCTCTAGCTCTGACTTCGGCTTGTAATTGGATGATACTTTTTCCCTTTGCCCTAATCCTTGGCCTGACCAATCATTGTACAAGAATTCTAACTGTCCTAACTTTGGCTCTGTTCCTCGACCAGGTCTACAACTTCTTGTCCTGCATTATGGAAGTTCTGACTCAGTTGCCCCCTAACCGAGCCTATTTTTGTGGTTACGGTCTGGTGTTCACCGCAAAGAAGATCAGATCCTAACTGATGGAGTTAAAGGTTGAAAACCAAGGAACCACCGGTGCTGCTCCTAGATTTAGTCCCAAACCAGATTGGTTCTGAGGCACAGCGGATCCATATCTTCTGTCATTACACTAATGTCTTATTAATGTCATAAGATTTTCTGTGTTGAAGCAAATAAGGGTGCAAGGAAGACAAATCTGTGTATTCTCCTAATTCTCCAATGTACAGATAACTGATCTATTGGCTGCCAGACCTTTGTTTTGTAAATTGGGACAACAGGCTATAAGAAATCTAATATTCGCTGCTGCCCTTTAGGCTTTGATCAGATGGGCATGTTTTAGCTCCATTATGCAGCCTTGAAAATCACAGCCGCATAACTGGACAAAACAAAACCATTGATTTCAATGGTTTCGTTTCCAATATCAGGATTCCCGCGCGTTATTACTATGCACGAGAAAAGATAGGACTTGCCCTATCTTTCTCACATGCAGTTTATACTACATGAGGGAAAGATAGGACAGGAGGACCTATGTTTCTGTTTTTTTTCCAAACTCGCACACAATAGCACAGAGTTTGAATAGTCTGGAGAAAGAAATGGTACATGCGCTAATACGCTCCATAGCGGGAATCGTACTAGCGCATATGCCAACGAATTTTTGTCCTTATACATAAAAAAATGAAACAAAAAAAATATGTGAATTAACAAGGAATGAACAAATAGTGTGGACTCCCACTACTCCCTATCCAAGGGCAACAATCCAGCTTCCAGTTTTAGGCATGTGCTTCTGCTTTGATCTGCACCTGCAATCTTTCATCAGATCTATTATGTTTGATGAAAACACTTCGAGGAAACAAAAGACCTGAGGTTTTCAACAAAACTCCTAGGATCCCCTCAGCCGTGCGTTACACACTAAGGAATCATTTATACATACATAAATAAGCCTATTTTGAAATAACCCCTCCATAGAGACCCCTCTGTTGTTCAAAAGAGCTTCCTTCTGCCCTTTCTAGTAACTTAAAAGGGAATTTCCTTTTCTTTTAGCTTGGCCGCTACGAAGCATAGTTGTGCATGAACAAGGTAAAAATCTTTTTTTTTTTACGTTTCAAACTCAGAGCTACTCCGCACGAATTTGAACAAAAAAGGGTGAAAATAAGTCCTGCTCTTTCTTTCTCACGCATAGTATTAATGCACGAGAATACCGCTAGTGAAATGAAACCATTGAAATAAATGGTTTCGTTTCGTCCTGTTATGCGGCCATGATTTTCACGAATACATAACATGCCCATGTGTTTAATCCCTAAGATGCAACCTGGAAAAATAATAGTAACTCACTGAGGAAGAGGAGTCTAATATACTTATTGAATGCCCTTAACAATTTAGACACCTAAAATATATCCTTCAATAGAAATAATTAAAAATAGAGGGCCTTAGACTTAACACACAATTAGAACACGGTAACCCAAATATTGGGGTAACCATAAGACAAGAGCAAGAAGAATGGGGGAATCCCAAACACCAGTCAGATGAAGGGGGAGAGAGGACAAGTCAAAAAGTGGCGGGTCACAGGATTAGTGACCAGTCCAATTCAAGTAGACCTCTCCCAACCCTATGGTATCAAAGAGAGATATAGTCAGGAACCACTCCTATAAGACACTCCTTCCATAGAACCCTGTTGGACAATAATAGGAACAGGGATAATGAACTGAAGGTATAGAACAAGATCCACTAAGATTCCCTATTATTAGATGCAATCCCTCAGAAAGACTCAGTTTGTAGTTCTATGGGTACTTAGTTCACAATCTTACATAAAGATAACTAGTGAAAAACACTATGAGTTTCAGATCAAAGGGTATGGGTCCTCTCATTCATTAATAGGTGATACAAAGTACTATAACTCTCAGATGTTCAATTCATCATGGTAAAAGGGTCAATGAGTACCATAGGGAGCCATGAAAATAAAAAAGGAAGACAAAACCAAAAGCCCTGATGGTGGGCTGATAGTGATCAGTAATCCTGTGACATGATACTTTTTGACTTGTGCTCTCTCACCCTTCATCTGACTGGTGTTTGGATTCCCCCATTCTTCTTGCTCTTGTCTTATGGTTACTCCAATATTTGGGATACGGTGTTCTAATTGTGTGCTAAGTCTAAGGCCCTCTATTTTTAATTATTTCTATTCAGGGTGCGGGCAGACGAGCGCATAAACGGCGCGTTTTTGCGACCAAACGTATATACGTGACCATCTGAGGCAATGGTTTCGAATGTATTCGTTCACATGGGCGATTTTACGGCGCGTAAAAACGGCAATTCGAAAAAAAACGGAACATATGCGACCGAAATACGCGCCAACGCATATTCGATCGCCGAAAAGACCGTTTGCAAAGTAGGAACAAACGAAAATACGCTTTCTAGCTCTGGTCGTGATCGGTGAAAAACGATCGCTCGCGCGATTATACGTTGCGCTCGTGCGAACGTAAATACGCCTACCCTCGTCTGCCCGCACCCTAAAGGTTATATTTTAGGCATCTAAACTGAGAACTGCGGAAAAATAATAGAGATGCACAAATACACAGATTTATTATTTGACGTCTTCATTTATTGTTGGTACCAGCATAAAAAGATGCATTTCCAGGCAATACGCCTCTTCCTTAGTATTGCTGGGGATACACTATATAGTATATAATAAAAATAGGCATAGCAAAATATACAAATAATGTTAATAATAGTTGAATATTTCAAGGGTTATTTAAAGAATAAAGGGGAGCGATAGGGTAGGAGAAAGTAGTAAAGGACAGAAGGAGCACAGGGCTAAAAAAAGGGGGGAACAGAAATGAAAATGCAATATTAATTTTAGAATTAGAATAGTGAATTAAATAATATTCCTAGATGGGGAATGATTGTATAATATTTTGGAGAAAATGGTTCAGGTGAGCCTAATTATAAAAAACAATATTTAATCAAAACAATCAATAAAGCCAATTATAACAATTTCATACAAAGACACAATAAAAAGCATAAAACTGAATAGAATAAAGAGGTAAATGTTGGGGGATCGGGGTTGAAGTAAATGGGTACCAAATATATATTAGGAACACACATGGTTAAACAATTGAAATGTATAATTGATAATGAATACGTGAACACATATTAGTGAATTAAAATTCTTTTAATATTTTTTTTTATTCCCTTTTTTACCCCTGTGCTACTTCTATTCTTCACTACTTTCCCCTACTGTATGGCTCCCCTTTATTATTTTAATAACCCTTGAAATATTTGACTATTAAAATGATGTGTATATTTTGTTATCCCTATTTGCATTACACACTATATAGTGTGTCCCCAGCAATGCTGAGGAAGAAGCATATTGCATTGAAACATGTCTTCTTATGATAGTACCACCAATAAATGAAGACGTCAGATAATAAATCCATGACGTTGTGCATATCTATTATTTTACCGGTTTTCATTTTATTCCTAGTGTTCTTTCCCTTTTCACACTTTCATCACATCATGTCCACCGCTGCGAGCGTGGCGTAAACCCGGCTTGGCTGTACCCGAAGTTCCACAACAAGAGTTAGCTATACTTTGGGGAGTACCCCTGTTCCATCATGAGGGAGTTCCGAACTTCTTAATACAAAATATCTATTCCTTTACCATTAGGGATGCTCCACATCTTTTTTTCTTCTAGCTACTATCTATCACTAGAACAAAGTAGCAGCAGTGGTATGAATGTGCTGTTACACTCTGTCTCCATTTGGCATTACTTGTTTTTTTCTGGGCAACTACATGGCTATCCTTTGACTATATTTGCATCCATGTGGTCATTTAAGAAAAGCTGAGTAGAGCCAAAAGAAGACTATAAAGTACAATACAATTTAGTTTTATAACAGATTTGCCTACACAGCTTGTACTCATTGCACACAATGGTGCATGCCAATCAGGGGATGTGCCCTAGTACAGGTTTTGCACTGTGAGCCCCATCTCCAAGCTGTTCTGAGCATAATGAACTCCAGCAGGTGCAAATACATCTGTTTGTAGAAGTGGAAGTCGTGGGTGACTCATAATTCATCATTTTAAATATAGGTGTATTCTACACCCCTTTACTATAATTGTCTCTCTAATTCATTCACACAAAAAAAAAGCTCTCACCCTTGGGGTGCTTTCACACAGGTGGAGTTATTCCGTTATGCTATCCCAGAATTCCACACCAAAATTCACATAGCAATATGTGGGTTTTGATGCGGAATAGCCAACTAATCTGCATTAAAATCTGTATGCTAGCAGTGCTGAATATTCTGAATGTTCGCCCGTGTGAAAGCGCCCTTGTGCAATGCATATTGTGATGTACAAATGTGCATGTTTTATGCATATATTATCTCCAGTGAATGAGACCAGCCTGGGACAGATAGCAGACAAATGTTCAGGTGTCTTGTTTTCTCTCCTATTGTCCACATCTTATATAATTACCTTATCTGTTTGCAGAAGTCAGAATTTAATTTGCTGCCTATTTTTCCTTGTTTGCTCTCAATGTTTATTTTTATTATTCCCTTTTCTGCCAGTACTTTAAACGCAGATTACACAGTAATTTTATGAACAGGTACAAAGTATTGCTGAAAATAGAGCCATGCACTTAATAAATAATAGCTGACGGTGGCTGATGAATCAGACTAATTGAGAGTATAGTATATACCTAACACTTTATGTCAAATGCATATTGAATTATGTATTTATTGGTCTAGACTCTAGAGACATGATTTTGTCATATGTCAAATGGCCTGTATTATATGTAGTAAACTTTGTTTCTATTATCCCTAGTTCTTTTTTATTGCATTAATCTGTATTCGGTCATGCTCTAAATAATATATTCTTCTTTTGACAATAAGGCTGGTTTCCCATCTGCGTTAGATTTTGTGGTCTGTTCCGTCGCAGATCTGGCACAAAATACTGGGGAAAAAAATCTTGCATGCAGTTCTTTTTCTTCCAGCAAAATGTTCTGCAGCTGAGTGGGTGGTGAATGGACCCCAATATAGTCAATGGGGTCCATTCACACTGTTCAATTCCATCTTAAAACTGAGCCATTTGGCCAGGGGATTCCGCATTCTTGCTCCCAGAACAGAACAGTAAACCGGAACCCCCGAGCGCAGATGTGAAACCACCCTTAAATGGCCATTATTGTATAATACTTACGTAGCAATAAAGGTTTCTATTTGGTGTTTTCAGCAACTTCTGGTATCAGAATATTCAGAAATCAGATGTTTCTATTCTCTTAGAGGAAACTAAGTTAAGGCCATTTACACGGGACGAATGTCGAGCAGACGATGCCCAATACTCATCCCCGCATATACTCAACCGTGCTGCTGCATGGAAGCTAGTATCGTTGGCTCACAGTGGGGCGGCAGGAGGAGATTTCTCTCCTCGCGCTCCCAGGCCCCTCTCCATTCACTTAACATAGCGGCCTTTTCAGTACTGAATGGCTGCTATTTCCACTGAGTGATCAGCGATCTGCTCATCATCCATCGTTATGCAGCATAAAAGATGGACAATGAGCTGAACGATGAGCGTTCAGTGGAAATAGCACCTGTTCAGTACTGAACGTCCACTATGTTAAGTGAATGGAGAGGGGTGGGGAAGCGAAGAGAGAAATCTCCTCCTGCCGCCCCGCTGTGAGCCAACGATACTAACTCCCATGCAGCAGCACAGATGCGAGTATGTGCGGGGACGAGTGTTGGGCATCGTTTGCCCGAAATTCATCCTGTGTAAATGGGCCTCTACTTTTGACTCTTGATCTTTGGACAACATTAGCTCAACAGTTTTATCTCTGATATCCCTGATATAAACGACTTTTCATGTCCTTTTTTTATAACATTATTTTTATTGCTTGCTGAAAAAAATACCCCACACTAATAATAACCGATGCACGGATTGAAAAATTAGAAATGTACAGTGTAACAAATGAGTTTAATGACTAATTTGAACAATATCGGAGTATAAATTTTGTTATGGTGAAAGTAATAGTGAGCAAGAATGGACCGGCTCATCACAGTACCATTCTCTTAGGTAACATAGGTTCTGACAAAATAACAGATCCTTACAGTACAGGGACATAAAGGTCCATCAGTAGACAATCCCATCTGACTTTGCAGTCAATAGATTAACTGTAGTTTCTGCTTTTCATGGTTTTAATGACAATAAAATTAGATCTTTTAGGGATGTGACTTCCATGAAAGGAGATGTGCGCGTATCTATAGCCATAGGATAGGCTTGCGTAGACTTTATTATTTAAGCACTGCGGAATAAGTTGGCGCTATACAAATAAAGATTATTATCATTATTATTATTATTTACCCATTTCTTTTCAAAATGTTAACTTTTGGACATTCAAAGCATCGTAAAAGACTCAAATTGACACAAAGGTCATACGCATTTTTAAATAATGGTTTTGAAGACAAGAGTTTTTAGCTGAGCGTCTCTTTGTTGCCACCAATTAGATTGCAAGCTCATGTGCACAAAGCATTTATTGTCCGGATGAGCACAGAAAACGTGCCAGGAATTGATACAGATAAAGTACTGTTATTATTGTCATGCATCTTTGTCATCAATCATATCAGCCAAGCCCTGCATGCCTCCACTACACCCGTGCCAGACAGAGGGAGTGCAGTCATTTCTGGAACTCCTATCTCTTCTTCCTGTAGTGTAGAAAGCTTCGAGACACTGAGCTGTCAAACACTGGCAAGATAACACGGACAGGTGACTAGATATACTGTACTTGCTGAACAAATAGCTAGGACAAGAACATGGCATACAATCAGAATCAGGTAAGAGTTGTTATCAGCACTTTGTGTTATGGGCCATTGCGTTCATAGCAAAACATTGAACTTATTGACTTCAAATTGGAACTCTAAAACCTTCACAAAAGTTCAATACCAAATTTTACATGATGATCAAGCATAAGAGTTCATAAAACTGTTTCTTTGTTCGATCATCAAACGGTGTGAATATGCCCCCAATCAGCTGACAAATGAGCAAATGCTCCTTCCTCAATTGATAGGGTAGACAAACATTGAGATGTGTTGTGTTCTGTATGGGGGCAAACAATCGTAATAACTACAGATCATCTGCCCGTGTAAACATTATTAACTAATGCCAAATGACGTACTCATTGGGCAGATGATTTGCCCATGTCAAACCATACTTAGAGACAAAACCCTATGACTAGCAGCTAAAACTGGAGTCAGAAACGTATGACATGATCATAGTTTAATAGATTTTTTCGTCTTTTAATAACCCGTGTGACTCAATATGCCGTAATAGGAAGTGGCTTGCATTCTAGAAAAGCTTAGGGACCTCAAATGTAAAGTATCATTAGAAAAATAAAGCTGGCCATTATTGTAAACCATGAAATATACATATAGTCTTAAAACCTAAGAAGACATAGAGAACATTTGAATAGGCAGTGTCCAAACTGCAAGGAAGAGCCTCAGGATTCTATTATATCATCCTCTACCAGATTAGTATTTGCTTGCGAAATATTGACAATAAGCCATCCCCAATTATGTTTTAATTTTCCCATACTACCTCTAATCGTGTCTGCGTTCCTTTAGATGTCAGCCAACATACTTCTTTCCATTGAAAGCAAGGGTGCACTACGTCAAAAGTAATGTGCACGCCTGTTAGTTATTGGTTGATCTTTGCCTGAGTTGACAACTGTGAAATCACATTTCATGTCTTCAGTTACTATAAAAATAGAAACAAGCCTTCCGATTTGATTATAAAAATATATAAAGCTTTAGTGCAAACACTGCAATTACACCCTGTACCAAAAACTTTAGGCCACATCCGCATCATCCTGCCATGCCACATCATAGAGTGCTGACTGTAACAAACAACATACAACATGATCATGGGAATGACAATCATCGAAGTCTAATCTTGCTGCACGATTTGATGGCTTCGGGGTCCTGTTCTCTTCTATTGAGTTCAGGAGTGGATTATATGTGATGTTTTGTATGACTATGGTGGAAACAGAGATATTCCTAATGTGCAGGCATTACGCCTATCTGTAGGAGTACATCCCTTTGTGTTTTGCACGTTGCATTGGTCTCTTAGGGCAGCCTCACTTGGCCATAAGTGCATATATGTTCTCTATCACAAGGCGTATAAGCGTTATGCAGAGCGCACGATAGCGGGCTATTGCACACAGACTGGCACATTTTACTGTACTTTATTGTGCTGCTGGGACTACTCACATCAGCGTGGTCCCAGCAGTGCAATATTTGAGTGGGCAGGGCACGCTTAGTTAATAGGCTATTTAGCCTAATGAGCTCCAGATATGTTCTCTTTTTAACAGAATTGTGCATTTGCGCACTTTCCATAGACTTCTATGGGGCCCTTGGTGTGCAAATACACAGGAAAATAGAGCAAGTCCAACTTTTTGCGCACTTGAGATATGTGCATACAATAAAGGAAATGAGAAAGAACCCATTGAAATCAATGGGTTCTATTCTCTGTACAATCACACGCGGAAATAAGTCAGTCTGAAGTTGCCCTAAGAGAAGATGCACATGGCTGTATTACGAATAACTGTTGTTTGTATCCATAACACAGTACATACATGGAACCAACTTTGTGTGCCTGTGATTCTATGCAGATGTATTCATAAATTTCATTTTCACATGGATACACACAGAATCTATGGGGAAACAAAATAGTGAAAAACCTTATTGGGGAAGTTTTCTTCTCCAGTAGTGTTACATCTAGAGTAGAATACACATTGGAAATGTACTAATCATAGCATTTCCATTACTGGGCTTAGCATAATTTCCGCCCGTGCATGATGCACCTAAGGCCCCCTGTCCACAAGCGAGGCAAAATATCGCTAGTGATATCTTGCCGCTGGGGAGCAGGGGAGAGAACTGACAGTTCTCTGTGGTGAGCCCATCTGACAGATAGGCTCACTGCGGAGAATCGCTGCATGCCGTGATTTGAGTCCCGTGAGCGGAGGATCACTACAATTCTCCGCTCATGGACAGGGGGCTGCGCTTTCCATAGCAATGCTATGGAAAGCGTGCACTACGTTGCTGGTGGCTGGATTATCGCCATGAGTAACGCAATTCACTATTGTCCGTGGACAGGAGCCCTAAGGGCTCTTATCCACTCGTGTTTTTTTTAACGCTGTGATATCGCTGCGTTTTTTTAACGCTATGGTCAATGGGACTTTCTAATGTTAAAAATGCATCGGACAAATATTGCAAAGCACCGACTTGCGATGCGTTTTTAACATTAGAAAGTGCCATTGATAATCGCGTGAAAAAAAGGCAGCTATATTGCAGCTTTAAAAAAAACGCAAGTGGGTAGGAGCCCTAATACATGCACAAGCTTATACATATATTAGGCTGGATTCACACAGGGCGGATTTGCCGCAGAATGTCCGTGCAGACAATCACTGCGGCAAATCCACCTGCGGCCACTAATCTCGGGATTAGCCAGCCATGTCAACGAGATTTGTCAAAAATCTCATTCACATGGGGGCGGCGAATCCATTGCGGCAAAGCCGGCAGAAGCTGGCGCTGTGGCATGGATTCCCAGGACGCAGCATGTCCATTCTTTTTTTTTTCTGCTGCGGCCTCGCTCTCCTTTATGGGAGAGCCGTCCGCAACAGAAATGCATACCCCTAAGCCGCTCCAAAACCCACAGCTAAGTGCCGCAAAACCGCAAAATTTCCACCAAGAATACGACCCATGGGAACCCAGCCTATCAGCATATCTATGTGCCTACACAGTTTATGGTGTAATTATACATTATTCTGTTGGTTTGCGGCGGTCACGGCACCACCCCACAAGCCATGCACCTTTTTAGAAAAGTGATGAAACTGGCGCAAAGAACAAGAAAAGTCGCAAATTTTGTAAGTAAGTAAACCTTGCAACAAAATTTGCAACTTTTTCATGCCAGAGTTCTGATGTAGAAGCATTAATTAATTCCCCCATTGTATTGCTTCTAGGGTACTGTACAGATATACCATTTTGTTAAACACAGAGTGCCTATGGCTACATAATATGTAACTGTAGGAACCGCTTGTGCAGCCCTGCCATGTACATGGGGCTTTAAGGCCCCATACATATTAGACTACAATTATTCATACCTGCCAAAATCAGTAGGACCAGATGACTCTTATACGTACAGGGCCTCCCGAATTTCCTTCAATGGATTGTATCAGGAAAAGGAAGGATTGGGCACATTGAATGTCAACACCAGATCCCACAGCTTAGAGCCGTCTGGCTACTGCTTTTTTTTACAAGGCCCCTACATAAAACAAATGAAGACACTCAGTTGAACCAAGTTTTCATGTGTTTGGGTAATTCGGGAGAAATGGCAGTTGGCCGATCAAGCTTTTGGCCAAAGATGTGGTCTGAGACATGCCATAATTTAATCACGTGATGTAGCTGGTAAACAGTAGCACCAACATGGTACCACTAATAATTGCCAACAAGCACTGCCACAATATATGTGAAGACATCACCGGCTAGAAGAATAAAATGACAAGCAAAGCACAATCCTAGTTAAAAGTTTTCTTTTGAATAGTGACTCCACATGAACTTCAGAAAGTAATTTCTGCTACAAGAAGTCATCATTTTCATTATCGAAATTAATGTTGCTGTGCCAATGTAGCCATACCAATTTTAGTCCATATTGGCCATTCTAGTCATTCAAAATAACCGTACATTTTCAATAATACTGGACAATAGACAAAGGATATCTTAGTAGGAAATGTTCTTTCATGATTGGTTGTATGTGTACCGCAATATCTGACTGTACTGTTTACAATCAAATATTAGCAACTAAGTTCTTTCCAAATGATGGCTGTCTTTCATTGGTCAGTTAAAACGATTTTTCATTGGTAAATTAAACCCAACGGATGACCGATTTGGTTGAAATTGTCTGTTTTAATCTACTTTAGGGCTTATTCTCATGGATGATTTTAACATCCAAGTCATGTCCAAGTTTGAAACTGACAGAACTCAGACCCATTAAAGTCAATGTGTGTATTCATATGTGATATTTTTTGTGGACCTATGGTCTATGTGGAAAAAAAATCGTAGCATGTTCTATTCTATTTGCACATCAGTGCATTACTTTTTTTTATGCGTGCATTGACTTTAATGGGAGTTTTAAATAACATCTTCCGTTTTTTTCATGCACAAAATGGATTGTATTTGGTTGACACTCATGTGTCAAAAATGCTGTCCTAAAACAAAAACTGATATAAAATGCACATACACTGAGTGAAATTTGTCAGTATTGCACTGTCCAAAATGTGAATAAGGCCTCAGGCTAATATGTATAGCCAACTTAAAAAAAAAGGTGAAAAACAAATGTAAGGTGGCCAAATTAATGGTATTTAAAATTCCCACTGAGGTCAATGTGATTTTTTTTCATTTTTAATACACCCACTGACTTGAATGGGCAATTCAGATTCCAAGAATTGCATCAGAATAGGAAATGCTGTAATGCTTTTGTATGGACCAATGGTCGGTGAATAAAAAAAAATAAAATAAAAACAAATCACACCTGTGAACACATTCACTGACTTTAATGGGTCTGAGTTCTGTCAGCTTCAAACTTGGACAGAACTCTGACAATAAATTTGTCCATGTGACTAGGCCCTTAGTTGTCCTTGTTCACAATGCTATGATGATTTACCCTTTCAGTCATTGCTGATTTTCGGTTACCTTGTGGATCCGCATACGCCATGCTTCTCTGTCTTTGGATGCTTCCTTCAGATTTTCCACAGTCATGTTCGTGTCAGCCTTAATTATGTTTAGCCAGTGTGTTCTTTGGTGTCCTCTTCTTTTGGAGCCACTGACTGTGCCAAGCATTAACCCTTTGCAATCAAATTTTGGATTCAGGGTTTCCTAGAGGGCTTTCTCTTTCTGTCATTAGACAATGGCGCCATCTGCTGGCTAGAGCCAGTACTGCGGTATGGGACATGCTCGAGAGGCCCCCAACAACAGAGCAGCCAGTAATATACAGTAAGAATACCCTGCCGGACTTGTTCCAACATCGGAGCTGTACAACCTTCAATCAGAATGTCTTTAGACATCAGACAGTAGATTGGAAAGGGTTAATATTGTTTCAAGAGAATTAGCTCATATGACATGATTAAAGTATATTAAATAAATAAAGTGATGGTAACCACTGCCCTTTATATATGTGAGCAGAACACTACACTGTAAATGAGAGATCATATATAAAATAAAACTCACACTATGATTTCATTCTCCTCTTCATTCTTATTCCAGCAGCTATATTTCAGTATTAACTAACATAGTAAAATAATATGTAAGGCTGAAACGAGACATATGTCCATCCAGTTCAGCCAATGTTGATCCAGAGGAAGGCAAAAAAAACAAACAATGAAGTAGAAGCTAATTTTCCTCATTTAAGGAAAAAAATACCTTCCTGACTCCAATCTGGCAATCGGAATAGTCCTCGGACCACCGACCCTTCTGAGTAATCAGTGATATAAGATATAATATTGTAACAATCAAGAAAGGCATCCAGGCCCCTCTTATACTCTTTTACAGAGTTTGCCATCACCACATCCTCCGGCAGAGAGTTCCATAGTCTCACTGCTCTTACAGTAAAGAACGCCCTTCTATGTTGGTGACGAAACCTTCTTTCCTCTAGATTTATATGACAGTCCTGAATATAAATAGATGATGGCAGAGATCTGTGTAGTGTACCTTGATATATTTATACATAGTTGCCTAATCAGAGTATGTACCATTAATAACCACCCTCTATTTCCTATTGCTTAGCCAGTTATTTACTTTTTTCAGAACAGTATCAAACACCTTGGAAAAATCAAAGCCCTGGGATCAAAAGCCCAGGGCTGTTCATATAACTTGTACCCCCTGCCCTCATATACACTATATGGAAAAAGGTATTTGGACTGCATGTTTTTCAGAAAAAGTGCTTTATTCTTCTATTTAGTAAGATGTCGGCCCTCCTTTTGCTTGTATTACAGTGGCAACATGATGAGGCATACTTTCCACAAGTTTTCTGTAAGCCTGGGCAGGAATAGCCGCCATTGCTCCTACAAGGCTGTGAGAAGAGATTGTTGTGAAGATGGGCGTAGATGGCGGTGTCATACCTGTCGCTCCAGTTCGTCCCACAAGTACTTGATCGGATGAATGAATAGCTATTACGAAATGAGCAGCTTTTACTTTTACCCATGCCCTTCCCAGCATGCCGTTCGGCAAACTCAGCATTTGCATATTTGATGAAAAACATGCAGTGTCCAAATACTTTTGTCCATATAGTGTATATGACGCATCATCACCCCCAACCACAGTAGAATACTCTCAGTCTCAGAAGCTCCTGTAGTGTTCACAGGCTGGTTCATCATTCACACGACCACTACAGCCAACCCCTGGCCTACGCCATTATGTCTTCATGAATAGCATGTGACGATTTAAGCTATTGATTGTCTTCCGTGAGCAGGTGAATGGTGAACTGGCCAGTACACACTGCAGGAGCTTCTGGGACCAAAGCGGTGGCACTGAACCTGAAGGATAGTTAAAGGAGAGTATAGTTTTTGCTTTATTTTATACTGTTAGAATGCATTTGCACATGGTGGATTTTGGTGAGGTCCCTCAGCAGATTTCATCTTTTCAATTGAAGGGGTGAAGCCTGTTGCAGATCTCCGTCAAAATCCATATGAATGGTACAGATTTTTCGCAGTGGAAAAATCCACATCAATATTTGGGTGAATCAAAAAGAGGTGGCTCCATGTCTAACTATTTATCTATTCGAGTGACTGAGAACGATGTCACATAGGTGTCTTTAATCAACTAAATGTAGGCTTTTCTACTCTGACTGAGTGATTAGAACCATAGATTTGAGGCTAAAACTAAGAGCTGTCATTGAATTTCTGCAAAAGAGAGGTGTGCACCTAAGGAAATACATAACCGGCAGAAGAACGTTTATGAGGACACGTGCAGTGCATCAGCACTATCTTGAACTGTGCTGCATCTGTCGCCTCGAATCAACTCATCAGCACATTCATGGTTCTCATCGGTGACTGATATGGGCAGACAGCCACTCCTTGACTTATCTGCAATTTTGGTTTTTCCTGCTTGAACCCTCCTCACCCAACGCCGCACATTGTGAATGTCCATTATAGTGTCCTCATAAACATTCTTGAGCTGATTATGGACTTCCTTAGGTTCACACCCCTCTTTTGCCAAAAATTCAATGATAGCTCTTTGTTTAAGCCTCAGAACCATGGTTGTAAGCACTCAATCTGTAAAAGAAAAGCATACATTAGTAGAGTAAGGACATCTATATAACATCGTTCATAGCCATTTACAGACACTCGAGTAGATAAAAAGATACAGACACGGAGGCATTCATTTTTGAGATAGATAGATGAACAGAATCAGCTTTGCTACAGATAGATAGATAGATAGATATTAGATAGAAAGATAAAGCACGAGATATGAGAGAGAGAGATATTCCTATCACCACTATAATGACATATTTGTTTCTTTTTTATATATTAGCTTATTAAAGGATTGCCTTCCACTTCTACTATTAAGGGCCAAACCATGAACAAGGCTCGGCCTCGATACATAGTTGACCGATCTACGTACTCCCTTGACCTTTTCAATGAAGAATATGAGAAGAAAAATCGCAGTTACCCAGTGGGTGGGAAAGCAAGGAAATTGTTCAGGTAATGTCTAGAAAGATATCATATTATGTATAATGTAAGCCGACGCTGAGGCTAAGTGAACCATACACACCAGCTATCTCCCCTGAATCCACCATTAATATACCTGGGCTATTCTTGGTGTTATGTTAATGCTGTGCCTAGCAGTCTAAAGGTGTCCATACTCATTAGGCTAAAGTTGATGAAAATAGATGACTTCAAAGGAATGTTTCCAGAAAAAAACGTTTATCCATTGTCTAGTGTGATTGAACTTCTATCTAATGTGTATGGCCACCCTAATTTCAACAATCAGATATATCCCCACTTCTGCTCTTCTTCGGACAGACACAGAGCTTGCAGCTGCATCGCCCCTTCTCCCTACTCTCAACTGCATTACTGTGGATTTTTAAAGGGGTTCTGACATGATAAAAAAAATTTTTACTTACCTTGCCTGGCCAGGACCGATTGCCAGGCATGTCCCCTCCATCAGGCATTTTCTTCTGTGGCTTCTAGAAGCAGAGCTGGAGCGGTCAAAATGACCACTTTCTTCTCTGCTCCATCCGTCAGCCACTTCCGAGCTGAACGGACGGGCGCCATGTCACAAGCAGTGCTTGCTGTGGGCGGCCTGTCCGTCCTGGATGAACTGCAAGATCTGCGCATGTGCAGTTGAGAGGCGGCCCGTCCTGACTTCTGTCAAAAGGCACCTGTCTTCTGCGCCTGCACGCAATCCCGGAGAGGGGCGGCCTGTCCTGGCTCATCAGAGGAAGAAGAAAGCCTGCTGGGAGATAACCACCACTGCACAACAACAACAGGAAAAAAGGTAAGCATAGGTTTTTATGCTTTAACACGCCAAAAATCGTGGGTTCCCTGTGTCCATTAGGCAGACCAGGGAACAATGGCTGTTAAAGCATAAAAACCTTATTCGTGTCAGATCCCCTTTAAGTGTTGAGGATATTTCTAAACATTAGTAGAGAACCTGTAGATGGAAAAACAGGGGCTGCAGACTGCTGGAAGATGAGAAAGTTGCTACATTTCTTTAGTAAGGTACATTACAGCAAAGGTAAAACTTGATGTAACTAGGCCCAGTGTAAAATCTGTAACAGAACCCTCATTTACCATAAACCAAGTGTAATACTAGTAGCTTTTATGTAGCAGAGGGGACTTTACAGGGCTTTAAGGCTTAGACTGGCTTCACATCTGCATTGGAACCTCCAGTCAGATCAAGCACTGAATACCGGAATACAAAAAGCTGCATGCTAAAAGCTGAGCAGGAAAAGAACGGAATCCATTATAGTCAATGGGGTCCATTCAGTACTGTTCATCCTGAAACATAAACATTTGGCCACGGGCATTCCCCTCTTCTACTCCCTGAATGGAGTAGGAAAGCAGGACCTCCAATGTAGGTGTGAAACCACCCTTCGCTGCACCCTTTATAGCTACACCTCTATATTAAGGCCCATTTAGACGGGACGAATGTCGGGCAAACGATGCCTGACACCCGTCCCCACATGAACTCGCTCCTGTGCTGTGGCACGGGAGCCAGTTTTGCTGGCTTGCTCTCAGAACGGCCAGCAGGGGGGCTGGGAGGCTGCAGGAGATTTCACTCCTCACTCTCCCCCGACCCTCTTCATTGATTTAACATAGTGGCCATTCAATACTGAACGGCTGCTATTTACACTGAAGATCAGCAATCAGCTCATCGTCCATCGTTTATGCAGCATAAATGATTGACAATGAGCTGAACGCTGATCACTCAGTGTAAATAGCAGCCATTCAGTACCGAATGGCCGCTATGTTAAGTGAAGGGAGGGGGGCGGGGGAGAGCGAGGAGAGAAATCTCCTGCAGCCGCCCCACTGTGAGCTAGCAATACTAGCTGCCATGCAGCAGCACAAGAGCTAGTATGTGCGGGGACGAGTGTCAAGCGTTTACAGAGAATCATATATTATCTTCTGTATTTGTGTGTTTCTTTCAGTTGGACGCCAGCCAAATTCAAATCTCTTATTTTTGGTCTCTTCCCTATACTAACTTGGGTACCAAAATATAACATAAAAGAATATGCCCTCCCAGATATACTTGGTGGTGTCAGTGCTGGAACCATCCAGGTCCCACAAGGTAAGTTGGGACTTTATCTTGCATAAGCATTTAGTTAGTTGCCTACTAAGACAGATGTTGTCAGTTTTTCTTCACCTTTATGATTGCAGGCATGGCTTTTGCCCTTCTTGCTAACCTCCCACCTGTGAATGGACTATACTCTTCCTTCTTTCCACTTGTCACCTACTTTTTCCTGGGAGGAATTCCACAGATGGTACCAGGTAAGACATTCTAGTTGGTTTCTGGGATCTGGGATATGATGCTATGTCATTCCCTGTAACCCAACATTCCCAATTCATTATAGGAACGTTTGCTGTCATTAGTATAATAGTGGGAAATGTGTGTATGCAGCTGGCTCCAGAGTCCGATTATCAGAAACTGAATGAAACCACAAATATCACTATAACAGACACGGAGGGGATGAACCAAGCAAGATTGCAGGTTTCAGCAACATTGGCATGTCTGACAGCAATTATACAGGTCAGTATGATTTACAAATAGCACAACATGCTGCTAATATAGTAAGATTTGAATAGGTAAAAGTTTATTAAGTTAGTAGTATTGTTATTATTGTTGCTATTATTTAGTAGGTTAACATAACATAAGCCCTTAATTTTAACAATTCCTTTATTTTGTCCTCCCTTTAAGATTGCATTGGGCTTTGTGCAGTTTGGCTTTGTTGCCATATATCTGTCTGAATCCTTCATCCGTGGTTTTATGACAGCCGCTGGCTTGCAAATACTTATATCTGTTCTCAAGTATATATTTGGAATCGCAGTACCACCATATAGCGGTCCTCTGGCTATAGTTTATGTAAGTATATATAGTCACCCTCAGATTAAAATCGACAAGAGTATTCCATGCATAAACATAACTCATGTACGTTGCTCCTTGTAGACCTTCATAGACATATGCAAGAATCTCCCACATACCAACGTGGCCTCCTTGGTCTTTGCTTTGGTCAGCTCAGTCCTACTTATCATCGTCAAAGAGCTGAACCTCAAATATATGCATAAGATTCGCTTTCCTATTCCCATGGAGATCATTATAGTACGTATCCTTCTTATCAATGAACATCATTTTGTTATATACATTTTCATTTCCACTTCTGTCACAGCATCTCAGGAGCAATTGTCTGTATTGTTCTTTCAGGTCATAATTGCTACGGCCGTCTCTGGTAGTTTTAACCTTCCTGATAAATATCAAATGAATATAGTGGGCCAAATACCTTTAGGGTAAGTAGTTAAACTCTGACAAGACAAAAGGGTAGCTCTGCCTATAACCGCTTTACCAATAAGGTGTCCTACTCTCACTTGAAAAAAATATACAAAAGTTGTGGTAATGGTCGTTCATTACTTCGATTCTCCGGCTTTATTCCAGAGTCAGTTGAAAACAGTCAATAATTAGAAGATTGTGTGTTTTATTAGTATGACATGACTGCAAAGTAAATCATTTTCTAGACTTTTTGCCAATGAAAACTACAGAACTGTGTAAAAGTTTTAGGCAGGTGTAGAAAAAAATGCTGCGAAGTAAGAATGGTTTCAAAAATAGAAGTGTTAAGTTTTGTGTCAAATAAAATGCAATGTGAACCAACAAAAAGAGAATTCTAAATCAAATCAGTATTTGGTGTGACCGCCCTTTGCTTTCAAAACAGCATCAGCTCTTCTAGGTACACTTGCACACAGTTTTTGAAGGGACTCAGCAGAGTTATTTTCAACCATCTTGGAGAACTAAGCACAGATCTTCTGTGGATGTAGCTTGCTCAGATCCTTCTGTGTCTTCATGTAATCCCAAACAGACTGGGTGATGATGAGATCAGGACTCTGTGGGGCCATACCACCACTTTTAGGACCCCCAGTTCTTCTTCATGCTGAAGATTGTTTCTAATGACATTGGCTGGATGAATGGGGTTGTTATCCTGCTGCAGAATAAATTTGGAGTCCGATGCCTACTGTTTTAAAAAATGTTTACTTTGTAGCATTTTTTCCACACTTGCCTAAAACTTTTAAGGCCCTTTTAGACACAATGATTTTCGTTCAAAAATCGCTCAAAGCCATCTTTTGAGCGATAATCGTTGTGTCTAACTGCACTGACATTGTGCAGTTTTTGTTAAGCCGTCGCTGATCTTTCAGCATGCTGAAAGATCAGTGATCAGTTATCAGGAATTCACAGCGGGATACTATTGTTTCAGCTGTATCCTGCTTCCTGAAAACAGGCGGGGTATGAAGAACAGAGTGGTCCAGCTGTGTTCTTCATCCCCCACTCGGAGCGTTGGCTGTATAACAGCCGGGCGCTCAGAGCTGGGGACAGCTGGATGCCAAAGACAAGTGGCCCTGCTTGTCTTCTGCATCCCCTGCTCGGAGCGCAAGGTGATCGCTCAACGTTTGAGTGATCGCCTTGCATTGTAAAAAAGCACACAACGATTATCACTTAAAACATTGCCCTATGCCCTCCTTCACACCAATTGCTACCTCTCCACAAAGACTGCTGCCTAAGTACCCTTCTCTCACAGACTGCTGCATCCTCCACACATACTTCTCCCTATGCCCTCTGTCTAACACTTCCTTCCATGTGCTCCACTAGTAGTTCAGCTTCCTGTATCCTCCTTGCTCTGATCATCACAGCAGGAACGTGATAGGAAGGACTGTACCATTGTAACTGTATGACTGCACAGTTCTCCCTATGACTAGGCAGAGCAATTTTGGAGCAATCTGCTCTATCAGTAAAGGGTGAAGAGGCTCAAAGAAAATAATCTTTACATTTTTTACAGGTTTCCTGCTCCTACTTTACCTACTGTAAGTCAATGGGGTGACATGATTGGGACAGCATTTTCTCTTGCTATTGTTGGCTATGTGATAAACCTTGCCATGGGCAGGACTTTAGGAGCAAAACATGGCTATGATGTTGACCCAAACCAGGTAAGACTTCCATAAATACAACAGTTTGTTATCAAATGATGTTTCTATACCTACCTGTGGCCTTCATTGACCAATTGTAATTGTGTAGTAGGTGCTCATTCACATGAGTCTTTGATTTCAGTGGGTTTGTTCATAAGTGTATTTTTTCACGCAGAACCTGCATATTTGTGCACCATGTCAATAAGCCTGTCTGCATTATTTTTTTGCGTGTGCAAATACACAGTGTAGTTGCACATATAAAAACACTCTGGGTGACCGAAAAATGCGGATGTAAGAGTATTTGCATGACCAAAATGCACTCACTCCCGTATGATTGAGCCCGGATAGTGATCCTATAGTGTCTCCAGTAGTAACAATGGCCCCCATAATGGCCCCAGTAGTAATATGGACCCCCCATAACGGCCCTAGTAGTAATAATGTCACCTATATTGGCACCAGTAGTAATAGCAAACCACCCCCTTCCCCTCTCTATATTGGCCTCCTGTCGGGCAGTATCCCTACAGGCTTTCCACCCACCCAGCCTGCAGCTTTGGTTCGGCAGCGGCCGCTACTTATTCTGTGACCGATGACCTCTCATCTTGGCATCTGCGCCGTTTTGATGTCCACTGTCACCCAATAAGGATCTTGCGGTACACAGAAATCTGACTCTATTGACATTGCAGTGCAAGTGCTCTCCCATAGACTTACCGTATATGAGAGAGCGCACACTGCAATTTGAAGAGTCAGATTTCTGTGCACCACATGATCTTCACCAGGTGACAGTGCAGGAACCCAGAAATGGGTGAGGATAAAAGATCCATCCCCCAGGTCCTGTCACCTTCCCTAACAACACCACAACTTAGTTTATGGTCCTTTAAGCAGGTGACGGGATCCCTTTAACTACTCAATGAAGATATATTGGTGTATTTTAAGATATCCATTATAACTAGAGCTTTTTTTTGCAGGAAATGTTGGCCCTTGGTTGCAGTAATTTCTTTGGATCATTTTTCTTCATTCATGTGATTTGCTGCGCTCTTTCTGTAACTCTGGCAGTGGATGGGGCTGGAGGAAAGTCGCAGGTAGGTGGAGATGTAGATGCTTGATAACAGTCATTTCTTTTTTACTATATATGATTTTTGACTTGGACAAGACAATCTGGGCCCAATAAAGATCTAAGGGTGTCCATGACACCCCTCATTACAACCCCAACATTATAGCCAAGGTTAAGGAAAAATACACCAATGCAGCATTTCTTTATTTAATATACCGAAATCCCAAATCAGAACTGTAGACTCATTATATTTATACAATACAGTGTAATACATTTATGTATCTGATTTGAGGACTGCTACTAAACACAATGTCATATTTAACCCGTATCCTCTTTATTTACTATATACCAGTAGACATCACCCCTTCCAATTTTGTATAGTTATTAGTTATGTAGGTATTTTTGGAGAAAAAAATAAGCATATTCTATGAATTTGTATCACATTATTGTGAATGCATCTTATAATATTTAAGCAGTTTTGGTTGTATATGAGGGGTACCCAAAAGAAACAGGAATCTTCTGGTGGGGTGGGGGTGTTAGTAGTATGGGCTAGGTGAGTGTCTGCAGGCCCCTTCTGAGACGGTATACCATCCAACATTGTTGGGAAAGGTTGCGTTTGGCTCCAGTGACCCTTTTCAGTTTTTTGTTTTGTGATGGCCTATTTATGCCAATAACTTGCAGCTGTGAAATTTAGTTTCCTTTTCCACTGCTCAAAGTACTTGTACAAAAAAGTTGCCCAGAGCGAGATAAATTGTTCACTTTTCGTTCATTTTATGCATCTCATGCAAGCCATCTTTGGCTTGTTCACTATTTGTTCAGTTTAACTACTTAATGCTATAGGACATACAGTTACATTCTGCAGCGTCACGGTATGCATGAAGACAGATTGGGGGGTGATCTCCCTCCATACAACACAGGCACCGGCTGTTTCTTACAGCTGACGTGCCAGCAACAGCTCCTATCAGCCGTGCCGCTCATCGGAGCTGTTAACCCTTCAATTCTGACAGCAGCATTTAAATCCCCCAGCCGATTTTCAGGGGTCCAGTACGCCCCCATGATGAACTCGTATGGGGCTGTGTGGGTGTCATGGCAGCCGGGGCCTTCTGAAAGGCCGCAGGGCTGTTTTGGCAGAATGCCTATCAAGCCATGCCTGTGGGTGGCTTGATAAAATGCCTGCCTGATTGCAGTATGATGTAATGCTATGGCATTGCATCATAGTGCAGGAGCGATCAAAGCATCATAAGTTGTTGTTCCCTCTGGGGACTAAGAAAAAAAGTAAAAATAAGATTAATAAAGTTTTACTAATTAATAACCCTTTCCCACTCCAGGACATACATTTACGTCCTGGAGCGTCGGGGTATGTATAAAGAGGAGTCGAGGGGCGACCTCTCTTCACACAGCGCGGGTGTCAGCTGTTTGTTACAGCTGACACCCACGGGCAATAGCTGGCTGATCACGGCTATTAACCCTTTAAATGCTGCTGTCAATTCTGGTCCCGTACGGCCCCCTCGCGTGAGATTGCAGGGAGCCGTACAGGTGTTATGGCAGCTGGGGGCAGTCTGAAAGGCCCCAGGGCAGCCACGTGGGGTGGCTTGATAGACTGCCTGTCAAATCACAGTATGACGTAATGCTAAAGCATTACGTCATACTGCAGGAGCGATCAAAGTATCGCATTTTGTAGTCCCCCAGAGGGGGCTTAAAAAATTGTGAAAATAAGAACAATAAAGTTTTGTAAAAAAAATAAAATAAAAGTTTAAATCACCCCCCTTTTGCCATATCTATGATAAAAAAATCTAAATCATAAAAGAAAAAATACATATTTGGTATCGCCGCGTCCATAAAAGTCAAATCTATCAAAGTAGCACAATTTTACCCCGCATGGTGAACGTCGTCTGAAAAAAAATAAAAAGAACGCCAGAAATGCACTTTTTCAGTCACCCTGCCTCC
Organism: Eleutherodactylus coqui; assembly: GCF_035609145.1. Lineage (NCBI taxonomy): Eukaryota > Metazoa > Chordata > Amphibia > Anura > Eleutherodactylidae > Eleutherodactylus > Eleutherodactylus coqui. Next base: position 137,918,068 of record NC_089840.1, on the reverse strand, counting down.
CAGAAAAAAAGCAATAAAAAGCAATCAAAAAGTCATATGTATTCCGAATTAGTACTAATGTAAACTACAGGACATACTGCAAAAAATGCGCCCAACTACGTCGCTGGGAAAATAAAAAAGTTATTGTACGCAGAAAATGGCATCAGAAAATAATTAAAAAAAATTTAATGTCTTTGAAAAAAAAAAGATTAGTACAGTAAAAAAAAAATATACAAGTTTGGTATCGTAGTAATCGTACTGACACATAGAATAAAGTTATCATGTCATTTTGGTTGCAGTTTGTGTGCGCTGAAAGATGGTGGAATGTGTTTTGTTTTTTTCATTTTACTCCAATTCGAATTTTTTTTTGCGTTTTTCAGTACATTATATGGTACAGTATATAGCACCATTAAAAAATACAACTCGTCCTGCAAAAAGCAAGCCCTCATACAGCGACATTGATGGAACAATAAAGGAGTTACGATTCTTTAAAAGGGAGGAGGAAAAAATGTATTTTTTTTATTTTTAAAAAGGGCCATGTCCTTAAGAGGTTAAATAATGATCATTCAGTTCTTCTTACTTATACAGCGAATGTCAACAACTAAGCGATTTCTCGTTTGAACGAGCCAACAATGTATCTGCTTCTATAAACAGGCTGCACAAGCAAATGAGCTGAACACATTCACTTGAGTTCACATTGTTCACTTGTGTAAACGAGAAATCAGCGGGTCTAAACAGACCGGTATACATGACTGACAACATCACTGTCGTATGTCATAAAAGTTAGGGATAACACATTGTACAAGGAATAATTTCTTGTTCTTTTTCACTCCTTAGATATCTAGTTTTTTTGTGATGATGGTAGTTATGGTGACTATGCTGGCACTTGGCACCTACTTGCGTCCTCTACCCAAGGTAGGTATTTCCATGACTTTAACACTGTATAATATAAATGATGTGATAATTGCCATATTCTAATTATTTCTGTCAAAATTCAATAAACAGTAAATAACTACTGTATAAAAGGGGTTACTCCAAAAATGGTGGAAGGTCTCATGAGTGGAACATATTAGAAAAGACCTAAAGTAGTATTCCAAGACTATAGCAACTTTTTCTATTGATGACCGACAAGTAATCAATAGATGCTCGCAGGAACCCATAGTTCAGATGCCCGCCAATCAACTGATTGCCAGTTCTGCTGTCACTATGGTCAGTGGAGAAAGCAGGAAGCGCTGACCATAGCACAGTGGCGAGGGTTGGTATTGCAATACAACTCCTGTTAAATTCAATACCAACCCGGGCCAGCTGTCAGTGAAAGGTGACACCCATGATCAGTGTTAACCCTCTAAAATTCCCCAATCATTGTTTGGGAGTCCTGAAGTCCCCATGGTTGCCATAAATGAATGTCTATGAACGCATGCCTGTGGCACGCCTATATAGACTGCCTGTCAAAGTGCAGTATAATGTAATACTGCGGTAAGAATAAGTAAGCAAAATAATTTTTTAATTATTAGAAAAAAAATTAAGTAAATGAAAGTAAAAAAAAAACCTTTCCATATTAATAATAAGTAAATACAAAAAATAAAAGCATATTTGGTATCACCGTGTCCATAAGGCTGGATTCACACAAACGTATATCGGCTCGGTTTTCACGCCGAGCCGATATACGTCGTCCTCATCTACAGGGGGGGGGGGATGGAAGAGCCAGGAGCAGAAACTGAGCTCCCGCCCCCTCTCTGCCTCCTCTCCGCCCCTCTGCACTATTTGCAATGGGGAGAGGCGGGACGGATGCAGGGCTAATTCTTGGAACTTAGCCCCGTCCCGCCTCCTTTCAAAAAACGTATATCGGCTCGGCGTGAAAACCGAGCCGATATACGTTCGTGGGAATCCAGCCTAAAAGCAACACATTATTTATCCACCACAGTGAATGCTGTTAGAAAAAATAAACAGAAAAAAACAACTCCAGAAATGCACGTTTTTTTTATCAAAAAGTCACATGTACTCCAAAATGGTACCAATAGATATTACAGGATGTC